>NC_059275.1:8102484-8124984 GCF_017591435.1 Portunus trituberculatus
ATATAAAAAAAACACGTCATGGTGCTGAAGGGATTAAGGGATGTGAATTGAGTGTAAAGGACGGTGGATTGAAGGTAAGAAAGAATGGAAGTGTCGTCTTTATGTTAGTTTTAGTGGTGGTGGTAGTGGTGGTGAAGGAAACTAAGAAAATGAAGAAAATACAGAGTAAGAACGAAGGGGTTAAAAATGTAACTAAAAAATAAAGAAAAAAAAACATAGATCTCATTTTGTCTGTGTATTTGTGTTCGTGGAGATAAAAGAAACTGAGAAGGCGAAGGTAATGTAAGAAAAATAGGGAGACGAAGGTAATGTAAGAAAAATAGGGAAAGAGAAAAGAATAGAAACGCGAGTAAAGAAACAAGGAAACGGTAAGGAAAGAGAGAGAGAGAGAGAGAGAGAGAACAGGGAAGATCAACAAGAAATCAATAACGTAAAAGGCAACAGGCGAGAAGGGAATAACATATAAGGAAGAAAGTGAAGGTGATAACTTGAAAAGGAAGAACTGAAGTGAAAAAAAAAGAAAGTCAAGTGAGAGAACAAAGAAAAATAAAAAGGAAAGGAGGAAGGCCAAGGAGAAAACAATAACGTGGAAGGTGAAAGGCAAGAAAATAACATAAAAGGATGGAAGTGAAAAAAAACAACCTCAAAACACATAAAAAAGAAGTAAAGGGAATAAAAATAGAAAGACAAGAGAAGAAAGAAAACAAGTGAGAGTCAGGCTAAGGAGAAAACAAGAAAGTAAAAAGATACAAGCGAACAGAGAATAAAAATACAAGAAAATGAAAAAAAAAACAACCTTAAAGAAATTAAAAAGAAGTATAGGGAAAACAAATTGATAAAGAGAAGAAAGGAAACAAGAGAGAGTAAGGCCAAGGAGAAAGCAATAACGTCAAAGGCGAAAGGAAGAGAATAACATATAAGGAAGAGAAACAGCCGTGAAGGAGCAAACGTATGGGGATCATGCGTGCTGCCAAAGGGCGTCTCGATTTGACCTTTAACCCCAGGCACGTGTTGGGCCGAGTGGCGTTAGCTATGGTCCGTGTGATTCTCTCTCTCTCTCTCTCTCTCTCTCTCTCTCTCTCTCTCTCTCTCTCTCTCTCTCTGCTTTCTTATTTTTTCATTATCTTTAAATTTCGTGTAGTTTTGTGTTTTTCCATTTTCTTCATCTTTATTTCCATTGCCCCATTTTTTTTCTAATTCACTCGTCACTATACAAGTCTCTCTCTCTCTCTCTCTCTCTCTCTCTCTCTCTCTCTCTCTCTCTCTCTCTCTCTCTCTCTCTCTCTCTCTCTCTCTCTCTCTCTCTCTCTCTCTCTCTCTCTCTCTCTCTCTCTCTCTCTCTCTCTATGTTTATTTATGTGTCTTTGGTGGTGTTGTGGTGCCATCTTCTTCACCTCTCTCATCTTCTTGTCTTCTCTATTTCAGGCCTGCCAGTGTCTTTGTTTTCTCTTCCAAACAATCCACGTATGCATTATTCTCTTTCATTCTTCCTATCCTCTTCTTATGTGTCTGTTGGGGAGTGTTATGGCGCTGACTCCTCTACCTCTCTCATCTTCTCTTCATCTCCCTTTCAGATTTGCCAGTGTCTTTGTTATTTCTTCCAAACAATCCATGTATGAATTATTCTCTTTCAGTTTTCCTATCATTAACATTTTTTCACCTCACTCTTTCCAATTCTCTGTCTTGTTTTAGTCGGAGTTTTGTAATTTCCTACAAACTACAAGGAGACAATCAGGTTTTTTCTAACTTTTTCCTAATCTTCCACTCTCCACCTCTCTTCCTCCTCCTCTTCCGTAACTCCTCTCTCCTTCCACTACGCCTCCAAACAAGCATCACCTCCCAACACTCCTTATTCATCCTCCCCGTTTTACCTAACTTTCCTAATAAAATCTCCGTTCCTTTCTATCCTGTCCCTTTCCTCTCCTATCCACAGTATCCCATGTCCTCCAGTCACTCTCTCCTCTCCCAGCTTATCCAACACCCCTCCCAACGCCTTCACTACCCCCAATCACCTCCAATCAACCTCTACAGACCTACAATCATACAGAATCCAAATGTCACTCACTCTACACCTCACCTGTTCTCCCTTTCCCTTCCTCTGCAGCTTCCACACCCAGCCACCCACCCACACCCATACACACACATATACGTCACTCCTCACTCTATCACCTTCCCCCCTTTGTCGTCCTCCTCCCTCTTCATCCTCATCCTCATCCTCCTCCTCGTCTTCCTCCTCCTCCTCCTCCTCCTCCTCCTCCTCCTCCTCCTCCTCCTCCTCCTCCTCCTCCTCCTCCCAGCGCCATATGTGACCTAAAACGCAGTGCCCGCCTTGCCTCGGACATTGCACATCGTCTTCATCACCGCCACGACCGCCACGCCCTGCAAGGATCACGGTCAGGCTTCTCAACAACCCAGGGCCCCTTCTCCCGCCGGCGCCACGTGTCCGTCGGGGCGCCACGCGAGGGTCACACGGTCCTGTTGTTTTGCCAAAGGACTTGTTGAGTGTCTCGCCCGATGTGGTGTGAGGATATCAATGTGTGTTTTGGTCTTTGTTTATTGATGTCATGTTTGTCTAGTCTGGCTCGAGTTTGTTTACGAAGGATGGGTTTCTAGTTCTGTTCTTTTTTATTTGTTTATGAAAAGGTGTTCTAGTGGGTAAAGGAATGTTAGGTTGGGTTAAATAGGAGGCTGTGAAAGGTAGAGAGATATACAAGGTAGAACACGTGGTTTTTGAAAGTTTACTACAGAGAAAGAAAATTTAATCAACGTGAAATGATGATGGTGTGAAAAGTGACGTTAGGAAAGAGAAGTTGAATATAATTAAATAGGAGGTTGAGTGAAAAGTTAAATAAGAGTTGTGAGAGGTAAAGGGATGTTAAGTAAAATTACAACAGGGAAAGAAAAGTTGAATATAGTTAATAAGAGGTTATGAAGATTACTGAAGGAAAAGTCTTTACATAACCTTAAATTTTGAGGTGTTAAATGTCTATAGGAGAGAAGGTAAAGACAAATAAGGATATAAAGTTGCTTTGGAAGTGCTAGAGAAGAAAAAAAAAGCTAAAATAGGTGATTTTGAAAGATTAAAAGAGGGAAAGAGTTAGTTAAAGATAGGTTATGAAGATCACTGAAGGGAAAGTCTATACATAACGCTAAATTTAAAAGTGTTACAGGGTTAAAGGAGCAAAAGTAAGTCAAATAAGGATATAAAGGTGCTTTTGAAGTGTTAGAGAAGAGAAAGGAAGTCAAAATACTTTAAAATAATTGTGAATTAATACAGAAGTTAGAAATGTTCCCAAAATTCGGATGTCATTTCTTAAATTGTCTTGATAAAATTATGTATGTAAGTAATATCTAAGAAAATAACAATACCATGACCATCACATCTTGCTTTTCTTCCCCAGCAAAACATCCTCCAAGCCCCACACGAAGAGGAGGAGGAGGAGGAGGAGGAGGAGGAGAAGGAGGAGGAGGAGGAGGAGGAGGAGGAGGAGGAGGAGGAGGAGAAGAGAGAAGTAGGCGGAGGAGGAGGAGGAGGAGGAGGAGGAGGAGGAGGAGGAGGAGGAGGAGGAGGAGGAGGAGGAGGAGGAGGAGGAGGAGGAGGAGGAGGAGGAGGAGGAAGAAGAGAAGAAGAAGAAGAAGAAGAAGAAGAAGAAGAAGAAGAAGAAGAAGAAGAAGAAGAAGAAGAAGAAGAAGAAGAAGAAGAAGAAGAAGAAGAAAAAGAATGAAATAGAAGGAGGAGGAGGAGGAGGAGGAAAACTATGAGAGAGAGAGAGAGAGAGAGAGAGAGAGAGAGAGAGAGAGAGAGAGAGAGAGAGAGGAGGCTTGTGATTCGGAGGTTCAGGGGTTCGGGGCCTCGAGAAAAGGTCCGTGCGAGGCGAGGCGAGTCTTCGAGGCCAGCCAGGCAGCCAGCGGGTCCTCACCTTCCTCTTAAGGGCAACGCGCGTCTGTGTCGTGGCAGCACCTGGGCACTCGAGGTCAGGCGCCGGGCGGGACCCACCTGACCTCTGACCCCGCCGTGTGTGCATCATCCACGGCTCAGGTTTCGAGACGCAGAGACGAAGCAGTGTGAAGCGCGCCTCTTGTCACACACTTAAGGCTTGTTTTCTCTCTCTCTCTCTCTCTCTCTCTCTCTCTCTCTCTCTCTTACAAATAGTTTATTATTTTGTATGACTGCAGTTTTTTTTTTGTTTTTCGTCTTTTAATTTTTATAGCGAATTTCGAAGTTTGGTTAGCATTTTTTTGTCTTTTTTAATTATTCAGATCGTATTTTTTTCAGATTTTTAGTTTGTCGTTGTTATTGTTTATTTTTTTATGAGTTTCTGAATGATCTTGGCGCTTTTTTGTCTATTCTTTTCTTCTTTTCTTTAGCTTGTTTTTTTCAATTTCTTTCTCTTGATAGGTTTGTGTATGTTTGTTCTTATTCATTGTTTTTCTTCTTTATTTCCACCTTTCTCATTATCATCATCATCATCTCTCTCTCTCTCTCTCTCTCTCTCTCTCTCTCTCTCTCTCTCTCTCTCTCTCTCTCTCTCTCTCTCTCTCTCTCTCTCTCTCTCTCTCTCTCTCTCTCTCTCTCTCTCTCTCTCTCTCTCTCCTCTCTCTCTCTCTCTCTCTCCTCTCCTCTCCTCTCCTCTCTCTCTCTCTCTCTCTCTCTCTCTCTCTCTCTCTCTCTCTCTCTCTCTCTCTCTCTCTCTCTCTCTGAAGGGCGTGTCCGGTGAGGTGTGGACGTGAGCAGCAGCTGGTGGAGGTCGAGGGGAGGCGTAGAGAGGCGGTGAGTGAAGGGTGAATCACGGCTGATGGTGATGATAATTGTGAACGTGACGGAGGTGGTGGTAGTGGTGGTGGTAGTGGTAGTGTGGTAGTGGTGGTGGTGGTGGTGGTGGCTCATATTATCTTATTTTTAAGCTAATTTAAAAAAAAGGGATCGATTGAATTATTAGTTCAGATTCTTGTTTTTTTCACGTTTTCATTAACAATTTCTCAGTATTTTTATATTCTGAAGTGTTATTTTCTTTCCCTTTTTTTTTAATGGTTTCTAAATAATTATGTACCTAGAAAATGTCTTGATGCAGTGATATCTATAGTAAGCTATCTTAAAACTACATGGCGCTCTCTCTCTCTCTCTCTCTCTCTCTCTCTCTCTCTCTCTCTCTCTCTCTCTCTCTCTCTCTCTCTCTGCATGGCTAGTATCCCCATGCTATACGCGTCCAGCCGTCAGGTGTCCCAGTGCCTAGTTAAATAACAAGCGTTGTGTACTCCCCGTTCCTCCACTTCCTCCACCTCTTCCACCACCACCACCACCACCACCACCTCCTCCTCCTCCTCCTCCTCCTCCTCCTCCTCCTCCTCCTCCTCCTCCTCCTCCTCCTCCTCCTCCTCCTCCTCCTCCTCCTCCTCCTCCTCCTCCTCCTCCTCCTCCTTCCTCCTCCTCCTCCTCCTTTCCTTCAACACCACCTCCTAATCCTCCACCTCCTACACCTCCTACCTCTCCTGCTCCTCCTCCTATCCCCTGTTGCTTCTCCTTCTGCTGTTACTGCTGATGCTCCTTCCACTCTGCTGCCGAGGCTGTCTGAGCACTGGCGCCTCGACACGCCCTCACGCCCACACGCCCGCGCGCTATCAAGCCCACGGATAGGTAACAGATCGACAAACAGTAAGGCTTCAAGGACACTCCAGTCACGCATCACAACACCTGGCGAGACACACCTGCTTTTGCCCTCTTTAGAAATGTACGTTTACGTTAAGCTTGTGTAAGTGAAGGGCAAAAAATGTTACTGTGTGTGTGTGTGTGTGTGTGTGTGTGTGTGTGTGTGTGTGTGTGTGTGTGTGTGTGTGTGTGTGTGTGTGTTGGGGGGGGAGGGATGGTATTTGAGTGTGTGCATTGTAGTTACGTATTTATATGTGCACAATTACTTTAGTCACATGTAAAACTCCGCGTCTTTCAATCAACCTTTATACTTTCTATATATTCTCTTTTTCTTTCTCACCTGAATGACGAAATAATCAACAGTTTTTAGTACAAATTTTAATTACATCGAAAAAATGCATATCAGTGTTATCTATAGTCCTACATTCATTACCAAAACTATTCAAGACTAGAAAGAGGTATTGAAATTTTAGCAGTTCACACACACACACACACACACACACACACACACACACACACACACACACACACACACACACATTGACAGACAGTGCACGTATAGACCAAGGCCTTGTACCGTAAGGATTAGCACGCTCGGTTCACATTTAAGGAGACCCTATTTCGGTATCCAGGAAGGACGCGGCGGACAGACAACACTCGCTGTTACTGAGTGGTCTGAGGCGCTGAGTATAATGCATCGAGCCGTGCGCCTTGTCGGGGAGGGTGATAGGTAGTAGACCTTCCCTGCACGTCTTGCTTCACCCACGCTCCTCCTTGCAGCTGGGCAGTGTTAGTAAGCTTAATCCCCTCAACACCACGTAATGGGCAGTGCTGGTAAGCTTAATCCCTTCAACCACATGAGATCAAGTATAATTTAGAGGTTTATGATGATCTTTATCGTAATGGAAATAAAAGTGTTCACGTACAGAATTGATGGTTTTTTGCAGCTTTCCTAATTTTCTCATCTCAAATGTTATGTCGTTACTCATTCACTAATAAAATATCTCCTTTTATTTCTTTTTCTGAATAATGAGAAGTGATTTGATTGAGATTGGGGTTGTTTCTCTTGTACAATCATAACTCTATATTCTTGTGTGGATGTCAAAACACATTGCTTTTTAACTTTGTTCTTGTCTGAGTAATGAAATAATATAAAGCTGAAAAAGTACATCTGATATTAGAATATTCAAATCCCTTCCTACACGATTAAATTTAGGCTATCCGTTTGAAAATTTTCACTTTTAAAATTTTCACTTTGTTTAACACCACGCTATTCAATAAGGCTTATAGTTGTTACCTCTGATACTAGAACATTAAGCAACTATAACTCCCTTCCTATGCGATTAAAAGCCATCCGTTTCAAAATTTCACTCGTTTTTTTAAATACCACGCTATTCAATAAAGCTTACAAGTGTCTCTGGTACCGAAGAGGCTAGATAATCATAACTTCCCTTTCCTTCCGCTATACACTGCGTACACACAAGCGGTCTTTAGTGCGTACCGGGTGGTCTGCCTGTGGGTCCCGGTCACGCATGGAGTCAACACACACAAACGGAGGAAATATCGCTTTATTTGTGTGTATATTTAGGTAAGCGCAGCGGTAATGAGGTAAATGTGTGTTTCCTTCCTGCGTGTGCGTGAGTGACGAGGAGGTGAGGAGGGGAAAGTAGAGGAGGAGATGAAGGAAATGAGGTGAGGAAGATTCAGTGTACGGAGGATAATGAAGGCAGATAAGTAGAGACGAAGATGAGTAGAGGCAAAGAGTGACGCACTGTGGGAAAGGATGAGGGGGAGAAAGAGGGAGTCATAATGAGGTGAGGATGATGAGAGTGTGTGGGTGAAGAGTGAGTGTGCATGTAATTGAGGAATGCAAGGAGATAAGATACAGAAAAAATAAACAGTAAAAAAAAATATATATATAGGAGAATCTAGAAGAAAGATACAAGAAAGACGGCAAATACGAGAAAAGTAAGTAGAAACGTTGATTTTTGCATATAAGAGAATAAATGGATGATATATAAATAAAAGAAAAGTCATTATCAAAGAGAGAAATATGTTAAGATTGAAAGAGGTGGATATTGCAAATAAAACCAGTAAGATGAAACTTAATCAAAACATTTTAAAACATTGACACTTAAAATAGAACACAATGTTTTATTTTGGTGTATCTATGAAGCAAAGATGGCGCTTCAGTGGGTTTTATTCTTCTATAGTTATTTTTGTTGCCCGTAACCGGTGGCGTTCCTAGAAAAAAAAAAAAACTGGACACTGGAGAAAAAAAATAGCAATAAAAATAAATCACCAATCAGGGAAAAATGTAACGGTTGTTACGTTCACCGGTTAAACTGGTAAGATTGGCATCGGAGAGCCGGTGAACAATAACAATAAAAAAAAACACTGCAGGTTCAACTGGTGAGGAAATGCAAAAGGGGTCACTTTAAAAGCTACTTTAATAACCCATAATGAAATTGACACATATATAACAAGAAACATGAAACACAGATATATAACATGAAACACAGGAAAATGACATACACATATACATATAACACAGTAATAAATACAACAATAAAGAACCCAACTTAATACCTAACGATAATCCTAATCCTATATAGAGGCAATGTGGAAAACACGGACGAGGGAAGTGATACTTATGCGGTGTCGCAGTGGTGAAATGCTGGGTGATGGTTGATCCCACGGCAGAACCAAGAGGCGTTGTGTTCACTGGTTGAGGCTTGGATCTCAACTGCCAATCCAGAAAACCAAGAGCTGGCTCAACACTTTCGGTTGAGTCGAAAGGGCCGCGTGAATCCAACTTCGGGACAGTAGCCGGGCTTCATGAAACGGTGACGTGGAAGGTTCACGAGACGGTGGCGTGGAAGGTTCACGAGACGGTGACGTGGAAGGGAGGCGGAGAGGTGGCGAACGAGGTAACAAGCGGAGGAGGTGATGGTAGTAATGCATGTTACGGGCGGGCCGTAACATTTCCTCCCCCCTAAGACCTCCGTAATGGGCTCATGAAGGAGGTGAGACGGGAGATCTTGATAAGGCGTCGGCGATGATGTTGTCCACCCCCACCACCAGACACAGCACCTCGCAAAGGAAGAACCTGCAGAAGCTTGAAGCGCACATCGGAGGAGACGATGACGAGGAGGCGATACACGAGCCAGACAGCGGTGATGGTGGTGAGAGAGACCAGCCAGAACCAGATGAAAATGTAGATCTTCTCGTTGATGATGTTAACCGCCAGCACACACATGGTGTCGTGGGTCTCGATGGTTCCCGAAGGGCCGAACTTCCTGAAGGTGCACTTGGTGACTCTGGGGAAGATGCGTGTCATGGGATCGATGCGCTTCTCGGGGTCCATGTCAGGGAAGTTGATGACCTCCGTGCCGTAGGTGAGGAAGGTGCCGCCCAGGAACAGGTCGGTGAAGTAGATGTTGCCCTCCAAGTCCTGAGTTATGTAATTTATAGCCCTCTGGAAGGTGGCGGGAGCATTAGACACGCAAAGGGCATCACTGGTATTGGTATAGTCCGAAGGGAGTGATGAAGGCGGATATTATTTGGGCCTCGTCCGAGAGGGGAATCTGGTAGTAACCTTTAAGCAAGTCTATAGTGGTTACAAATTTGGCTACTCCTATACTATCTATAAGGTCCTCTATCAAGGGCAATGGGTAGGAGTCTGGCAATAACTTTTAAGATCAGACTGTTGTGAAGGTGTTAAGGAAAGAAACACCTCATCAAGGTTGGACATGATTTGGCTGTTTGAGGGGCGTCCTTTAGGTGACGAGAAGAGGAATTCGATGTCGGACTCTTCCTCGGGGGCACAGGACCAGACTCCTTTCCTATCAGACATACAGGTACAGCGCGAGACAAGTCGTCCTCTGGTTCTCTGGAGTGGTAAGGTTTCATTAGATTAATATGAACAAGTTGGGAATCCTTACGACGGTCAGGAGTGTGGACCACATAATTTAATGGACTTAGTTTTTGAGCCACAACATAAGGTCCCATGAACTTACTGTGAAGAGCATTGCCTGGAGTGGGGAGAAAAAGTAAAACCTTGTCTCCTGGTTTGAAACTTCTCATGACAGATTTGGGAAGAGAATTCTGTTGCATTTTAGTTTGAGATTTGAGGAAGTTTGATTTAGCAAAAGATCTGACTTCACTGATTTTATTCTTAAGGTTACTGATGTAGTCAGACACACTGGGGCTTGAAGGAGTATTTTGAGTAAACCATTGATCCTTTAATATTTTGAGAGGCCCCCTGATCTGTCTACCATAGAGTAATTCAAAAGGGAGTAACCTAAAGAATCTTGAGGAGATTCTCTTAAAGCGAAGAGAAGGAAAGAAATACTTTCATCCCAGTCTCCTTGATGCTCCAAGCAATACTTCTTCATCATGGATTTTAATGTTTGGTGAAACCGCTCCAGACAGCCTTGGGATTGGGGTGGTAAGCCGAGGAGGTAACATGGTCGATGTTTAGCTCATTCACTATCTGTTGGAAAAAATGGCTAGTGAAATTGCTACCCTTGTCAGACTGAATTTGTTTTGGAATTCCTACCGAGGTGAAAAATGTATTAGATGTTTTACAATGGTCTTTGATGTGATGTTCTTAAGAGGGAATGCTTCAGGGTACCTGGTAGTGGGATCCATGAGGGTTAACAAATACTGATTCCCTCGTTTGGTTTTGGGTAAGGGCCCTACGCAGTCTAGTATGATCTTTTCGAAGGGCTCCGTCTGAACTGGAATAGGCGTCAGAGGAGCTGGCACAAGGCGTTCGTTAGGCTTACCCACAACTTGACATATGTGACATGTTTTTACATAGTGTGACACATCCTTTTTCATTCCTGGCCAAAAAAATGTTGAAGAGCCTTCTTGTAGGTTTTTGGATGCCTAGATGACCTGACAATCCATCATGAGCTAGTTCTATAATGGCTGGTCTTACAGACAAGGGATGACAACTTGATGTGTTTCTGACCAGGTGTCTAGTTGTTTCAGTTCAGGAGGTCTGTAGGCACGCATCAGGACTCCTTCCTGATAATAAAAACAAGGCAATTTAGACATATCCTTTGTCTCACTGGCCACATGTCTGATCTTAGCCAAAGTGAGATCCTGTTCCTGAGCATTAATCAAATTCTCCTTTGAAATGATGTCATTATACAAGTTGTCAGTAGAGGCAATCATTGGTGGAGGAGGTGATGAAAGGGCAGGGGACTTGGACTGAGACCTGGTGACTGCACACACTGGGAAGAAGTGAGGGATGTTTCGTCCAGGGTCTTAGTGGGACTTTCTGTTAAGGGAGAATCAAGAACAATTAAGTTTGGAACAGCCAAGTTACCCGCAAGATCATTACCCAGTACAAGATGTACCCCGGTACTGGCAGTTCACCAGGTTTAATGGCTACCTCAACCTCTCCTGAAATGAACGGGCACTGTAAGCTAATATTAGCCAAGGATAGGAGAGCTGTGATTCGAGACCTGTAAGGATCACCTTCTCCCCAGTGAAAGCCTGTTTGATGTTAGGGATGACATCTTCCCTTAAGATGGATTGGGCAGCACCTGTATCACGCAGAACCTTGATATTTATTGCCTTGTCTTTACCATCAGTCAGGACACTTTACCTTGATACATGTACGAGTCATAAAGTTCTAGAGGAGAGTTGACAGGGTTAGCTAGGGCCACTGGTTTCTTGTTCTCAAATGTGTTAGGTCTAGGGGCCACAAAAGAAAATTGACGTTGAGAACCCTTGCAATTTGGGTGTCTACATTTCTGGATCGTGTGACCTGGCTTCTTACAGTATGTACACCAGGGGGAATTATATGCATTTGGCGAGAATCCGGTTGGCTTACCACCCGCGCCCCAAAACCTTCCCCAAAGGAGGACCTAACATTAGACAGTGAACCACGACCTCTACTACCCAGGGATCCCATCAACAAAGCAAACGCATCAGCCACTTTAGCGGCAGACATAAGATCACTCTCTCCCCGTTCTTCCACATGCCTCAGAATATTAAATGGTAACTTGTTCTTCCATTCTTCCAGGACCATTAGATTGAGCAACTCCGAAAAGGTGGTAATGTTAAGGGCGGCTAACCATTTCTTAAATTGTCTTAGTTTCTCACTAGCGAATTCAACATAGGTGTGAGACTCTGGTTTCACATACTTTCGAAACTGTTGTCTGTATCCATCAGAAGTGATAGAGTAGGCGTCTAGAATGTTACCTTTGATCTCTTCATATTCTACCTCATCACTAAGGCCGTTGTATACCCTATAAGCTTTTCCTACTAGCTTAGGGACAAGGAGAGACACCCACTGATCCTTGGGCCATTTATTCCTATGAGCAATGCTCTCAAAAGCGCGAAATGACCCGTCAACATCAGATTCATCAAAAGGGGGAACTAGCGGAGCAGCTGTAGCAGGATTAAAGCTTGCTAACTGTTTCTTTATATCTATTTCTTCCCTCTAAACTTAGCGTCATTTCGTAGGGTTAACTCCTGAATTTCTAACTCTTTCTCCTGCCTTCTAAGTTGTAACTGAAATTCTCTCTCTTTATCTTTATCTTCTTTTTCTGCCTGTAGTTGCATTTGTTTTTCCTGTAGTTGCATTTGTTTTCATGCATCCGGTATTCTAGTTTAAGCTTCTCAATTTCCCATTGACTTATCCTACTCTTATCCTGTTCTTCCTGGGGACTGTGTATTATAGTCCTCGTAGAGGCTGACATGGGAGTTAACTCTTCTATGGCATTTCCTAGCAACTGACCTTCTTGCACTAGATGTTCAACAACTACATTCTTAATGACCTCTTTAGTCATCTGAGACGTGATGGGAACATCAAAATGTTTAGCGATGGCTTTCCATTGGTCCTTCTTTATATTAGCATATTTAAGTTGTTCCAGAGAAGGGTCGGCACAAAATCTTCAACGTTAAACTGAGCGGAAGCCATATTAAATAGATGTTAAACCACAACAAAAAAATGATAAGCGAATTACTTAAGTGAGGAACTTGGCAGAGTGATAATAAAGGCAACCTTGGAAATTACCTAGATTATACTTAAGTAAACACTTATGAGTACAATCACTAATGAGGGGTAAACTAGAGAGTTACGGCATTAAGAGGGATCCGGATTACTCTAGTTACGAGACTTGAGAGTGAGGAGCGAATTGTACTGAGACTTGTTATTGATAAGGAGGCGGATTAGTCTGAGAGACTAGTTAAAATGGCCGATTCTAACTAGCGAGAAAAATGATCCGCGAAGTGAGGGCATTGAGGGTTCGCATGAACATATGATGATCCCAACACTTGGATAACACTTATTACACACCTGCCTATGTGCAAAAATAGAGATAAGTGCTATCGGTGAACACGCCTTTCTACCTGGTTTCCTGCTCTACCACTGCTATGCGATACCAATGAAAGTCACGAAGCACGTTTAACCCAAAAGGAGCCACTTGATCGCACAAAGGTAAATTTAAACCACACGCAGAGTAAGTCACAGAAAAAAACACATCAGAGTCACAACACCACAGAAACACAAGCAATCACAGAAAAAAGTCACTGGAAAAATGGAACACTGAACATGGGTTATAATGGTCCTGTCACGGTCGCCAATTGTTACGTTCACCGGTTAAACTGGTAAGATTGGCATCGGAGAGCCGGTGAACAATAACAATAAAAAAAACACTGCAGGTTCAACTGGTGAGGAAATGCAAAGGGGTCACTTTAAAAGCTACTTTAATAACCCATAATGAAATTGACACATATATAACAAGAAACATGAAACACAGATATATAACATGAAACACAGGAAAATGACATACACATATACATATAACACAGTAATAAATACAACAATAAAGAACCCAACTTAATACCTAACAATAATCCTAATCCTATATAGAGGCAATGTGGAAAACACGGACGAGGGGAAGTGATACTTATGCGGTGTCGCAGTGGTGAAATGCTGGGTGATGGTTGATCCCACGGCAGAACCAAGAGGCGTTGTGTTCACTGGTTGAGGCTTGGATCTCAACTGCCAATCCAGAAAACCAAGAGCTGGCTCAACACTTTCGGTTGAGTCGAAAGGGGCCGCGTGAATCCAACTTCGGGACAGTAGCGGGGCTTCATGAAACGGTGACGTGGAAGGTTCACGAGACGGTGGCGTGGAAGGTTCACGAGACGGTGACGTGGAAGGGGGAGGCGGAGAGGTGGCGAACGAGGTAACAAGCGGAGGAGGTGATGGTAGTAATGCATGTTACGGGCGGGCCGTAACACGGTCATCAGTTCAGAGATAGATGGACATGAAAAATGACAAGAAACAAAACAACATGTGATTAAGGGAATAAAAATCAAACCTTATCGAGACATTTGAAAACTCTGACATTGGCATAGACACGTACTAAATCATGTGACATTTCTGACTTTATAGAAGCAGGAGCACAAAAACAATAAAATCATGTAAGCTGCGAGGAGCCAGAGGAGCCAGGAGGGAGGGAGGCCTACAACACAAACCACTCCCTGTCTCGTAAGCAACGTTTTTGTCAGGAAGAGAGGATCAACATTCCAGGCGAAGCACACTAATTGAGTTATGATACTTTGAATAATAAAGGAGTTCAATAGCTACAAGTGCCGCGTAAGATATTCATAGGTGTAGTCTGGTTTTTGTCCACCTGTCACTCTTATTACCTGCTCTACTTTGATGCTGTGAACCTTTATTTTACGCAGGAGAGAAAGCTGACCAAGGGCAATAAAAAAAAAAAAAGGCCCACTTGATTGCCAGTTCCCTTAAAATTCATATGAGTTAGCCTTAAGTCTGTCTTGAAACCTTCAATTTAAAATAATTTCTAGTGTGATGCTGTGAACCTTTGCTAGCTCCAATAAGTCCACGGGTTCACTGTTTTTGTTTTTAAAATTTCAGAGGTTCGTTTTTTCTAGGGTTTTAGAGTAATTTAGTGTATTTATTTTTGGGTTTCCTAGATATTGTTTTAAATGTTCTGGGTTCTCAAGGTTTCGCTTTCCAGGTTCTGTGACTGAGTTTATTACATATATTTTGTCAACTTCATCCCTTCAGTACCATGACGCGTTTTCATATTCATTTTGGTTACTATTTGGTGATTCTATACAGCCTCAGAAACATATGTGGGGGTTTGAAATAGCGAAGACTCTAGCCATTTCTTCTAACCTCCATAGACCCTACCTAATGTCAATAAATTCATCAAATTACACCCGAAACTCAAGGTAAAAATGAGTCTCATCCCAGTATTGAAGGGGTAAGGTTTAAAAATGATTTTTTTTCCGTCTTGAGTGTTCGCTTTTCTGTTTCACTTAAAAGATTATCTACTACACGTCCATGTCACTTCTGTTGTTGTTGTTGTTGTTGTTGTTGTTGTTGTTGTTGTTGTTGTTGTTGTTGTTGTTGTTGTTGTTGTTGTTGTTGTTGTTGTTGTTGTTGTTGTTGTTGTTGTTGTTGTTGTTGTTGTTGTTGTTGTTGTTGTTGTTGTTGTTGATGATGATGCTGCTGAACGAAAATCAGTCTTTTTTCCTTTCTTTTTTTACTTAGAGGTTCACAGGTTCTACATATAAGGCTTAGCTTGCTTCGGTTCCCTCGCCAGTGGGTCGCCGGTCCGAGGTTTCGAAACAGGAAAAGCCGAACAAAGCTTCCGCGGTGCCGCCCAGCCCTCGCCAGGCCTAACAAGGAAGTTATGAGGCAACACAAAACTAAGAGGCACCCCACCCAATACCCCCAGCGACTCACCCACCGTCCCCCACCACCACAATCACCACCACCACCACCACCACCTACCACCCTCAGCATTGGTAAAACAAAGATCCACACCCCGATACTGCCTCCCCGCCCTCACCGCCCTCACCCTTGCCAGGCTCTCAGACCGGCACCGCCCCCCGCCCACTCGTGCCGCCCTTGCCTCTCCTCATCCCCGCCCACCACGCCACCTGTGAGAATCCTACACTCTTCCACTACCACTTTCTTTTTCTCTTTCTCTTTCTCTTCCTCTTCCTCTTCGTCTTCGTCTTCCTCTTCCTCTTCTTCTTCTTCTTCTTCTTCTTCTTCTTCTTCTTCTTCTTCTTCTTCTCTCCTCCTCCTCCTCCTCCTCCTCCTCCTCCTCCTCCTCCTCCTCCTCCTCCTCCTCCTCCTCCTCCTCCTCCTCCTCCTCCTTCTCATTCTCATTCTCATTCTCATTCTCCTCCTCCTCCTCCTCATCATCATCATCACCATTATCATCATCATCATTCTACTCCTCCTCCTCCTCCACCCAAGCGCAATTCTGTCTATTGCAACGTGGGTATAGACTAACCAGGCACATCCATCACTACTCGTAAGTCTTTTCCTCTACTTGTATTCCTCCCACGAACAACGATGCTCAACCTCGCCACCTACGCTCGGGTTGGTCACTACATGGCAGGTTATTGATTGGTTAGGTTAGGTTTGGTTTGGTGTTAGTTTGAAAATTAATGGGGTTGCTGCTACTACTGTGACTATTACTACTACTACTACTACTACTACTACTACTACTACTACTACTACTACTATTCGTTAGGTTAGGTTAGATTAGGTGATGGTTTGAAAATTGATGGTGTTACTATTACTAATAATAATACAACTACTACTATCTAGAACTACTGTTACTACTACTACTACTACTACTATTATTCATATTACTACAAAACGAAGATAAAAACAACTGCAATGAAAATAACAACTGATGATAGAAATAATAATAATAATAATAATAATAATAATAATAATAATAATAATAATAATAATAATAATAATAAAACAATAATAGTAATAAAGGATGAGAAGAAAACACGTCTTGTCCACTGTCCCCCGAGAGTAAAGCAAACGTAACACAAGACGGTGTGTGTGTGTGTGTGTGTGTGTGTGTGTGTGTGTGTGTGTGTGTGTGTGTGTGTGTGTGTGTGTGTGTGTGTGTGTGTGTGTGTGTGTGTGCGCGCTTATTTGCCTGACTGGATGCCACTGTTCATCATTCACACACACACACAAAAAAAAAAAAAAAGCAACACAGCAGAAAGTATGTGTTAAGTTCCTTTTTTTTTTCTATCATATTTGCCCTCAATATGAATGAATTTTTACTTCAAGGTCTTACTTTTAATACAATACATTATGCCATTTTGTAATTAGAGCTTAGTAAAATCTCGGTACACACTCTCTCTCTTTCTCTCTATCTCTCTCTCTCTCTCTCTCGAGGGATGATACTGAAGCAAGATAAGACAATCAGAACGACAGGTAAGTGCATATTTGATTCACAGGTGCAAAGAGAGGCTGAACAGTTAAGCAAGGCAGGCAGGGAGGCAAAGAGACAGGGAGGCTGGGAGACAGTAGTACAGAGAGACAGAGATACACGTGGCAGAGGAGGCAAAGAGGGAACAGATAGGCAGAAGTAAGGAGAGTGGACAAGCTAAAAAGGGAACCATTTAGAGACGAATATAAAAAAAACGACGAAGAAAAATGTAGGTTAGGGAAGAAGACAGAGGGAGCTGGGGTGATAAGAACCATGTAGGGAGGTGGGAACAGGCAGACAGGCAGGTAGGTAGGTGGGGACAGGCAGACAGGCAGGTAGGCAGGCAGGCAGGCAGGCAAGCAGGCTGGTACCAATTGGCTGTTATCGGTAGAATCAATAAGAAAAAAAAAGTAATGACTAGTTGGCAGAACCTGAATTTGCTCTTAGTCATCGCCAGGTGAAATAAAAAAAGGTAAAAAGAATAGGAGGGAACAAATGTGAGGCTGAAGAATGAGTGTATCGTTGCACCAGTTGTATAGTCTTTTTATTAGTCAACCTGAGCAGGCATAAAGAAGAGGAGGAAGAAGCACAGAGGTAGTAAAGCGTAGATGATTAACCGCAACGTGTAAAAAAAAATATGGAGAGAGAGAGAGAGAGAGAGAGAGAGAGAGAGAGAGAGAGAGAGAGAGAGAGAGAGAGAGAGAGAGAGAGAGAGAGAGAGAGAGAGAGAGAGAGAGAGAGAGAGAGAGAGAGAGAGAGAGAGAGAGAGAGAGAGAGAGAGAGAGAGAGAGAGAGAGAGAGAGAGAGAGAGAGAGAGAGAGAGAGAGAGAGAGAGAGAGAGAGAGAGAGAGAGAGAGAGAGAGAGAGAGAGAGAGAGAGAGAGAGAGAGAGAGAGAGAGAGAGAGAGAGAGAGAGAGAGAGAGAGAGAGAGAGAGAGAGAGAGAGAGAGAGAGAGAGAGAGAGAGAGAGAGAGAGAGAGAGAGAGAGAGAGAGAGAGAGAGAGAGAGAGAGAGAGAGAGAGAGAGAGAGAGAGAGAGAGAGAGAGAGAGAGAGAGAGAGAGAGAGAGAGAGAGAGAGAGAGAGAGAGAGAGAGAGAGAGAGAGAGAGAGAGAGAGAGAGAGAGAGAGAGAGAGAGAGAGAGAGAGAGAGAGAGAGAGAGAGAGAGAGAGAGAGAGAGAGAGAGAGAGAGAGAGAGAGAGAGAGAGAGAGAGAGAGAGAGAGAGAGAGAGAGAGAGAGAGAGAGAGAGCGGCATGGGTAATTGATGTTTGCGGTTGAGAGAGGCAGGTGAGGTATAAGATACACTGGTGCATAGGGAACGTGATACGGAGGCTGTGTTACTACAAGGGACGGTGTTGATGAGATGACGCAGGCAAGGATGGAGGAAGGACTTAGAGATACACATGTCAGAGTAAAGCTGGTCGAATAACTGAAGGTGAGAATCGAAAATGTAAAGAAATGCATATGGAAGTGAAGATGAAGTGAAATTATAATGAGTTTTTTTTTTTATGTAAGAGAGGAGTACTGGCCAAGGGCAACAAAAATACAAGAAAAATAAATCCGTTCAGTTACCAGTCTCCCAGTAAGCCAATAGTTACAAGGAAATTAAATGAATGGATGGAAAAATACGAAGGAAAAATGCGAAGCTGGTGATGCAGGTCAGACATTGATGAAGATGATAGGAAAATAAATGGAGAAATGCATAAGGAAGTCAAGGGAAAATAAAATGACAATGAGTTACAAGGAAATACAACGAATACATGAAGAAAATGAAGAAAAACCAATTATACAATTTACCAGACAAGGAACTGAAAAAAATACATATATACAAAAAAAGAGACACGTCAACGGTAGCCAGTTATCAAAGAGAGTTAAAAAGAAAGCAACATATTTTTTCTAGATAGTGAAATAGCAAACCAACATGAAAGTAGGAAAATGAAGAGGCAGTAGAAAACACACACACACACACACACACACACACACACACACACACACACACACACACACACACACACACACACACACACACACACACACACACACACACACACACACACACACACACACACACAGGTAGGTTCAGGAGGCCAGGTGTGTGGGCGTGCGGAAGATGCAGAGATGGGATGCAGGTGACAAGCGGCGACACAGCGGGGCAGGCAAACAGACAGACAGACGGACACACGCACACAAACAAAACCGTACAAGGGGAGCAGGCGGACACACACACGGATAGACACACGTAAAAATAAAGCAAGCTGCATCACGAGCCTTTTGTGAACACTTCCTCATTTGCAAAGACGAACCGAGACTTTAAATTACGACTTTCACCACAGAAAAAATGTTATGATGTGAAAAAAAAAGAATCTCACAGGTGAAAAATAATACTACAGGTACGTTCTTTAATTAATCTTACCTGTAAAGCTCAAATATTCCTACTTTCTCACCTGTGATGTTGGAAATATTCATGAAGGTTCACCTGCGACGCTCAGATATTCCTAATGTCATCTGTTGCCTCTAAACATTCGTAACATCTATAAATTCCCTAAATTCTACGTGTTTCCTCATAATATTTTTAAACTTTCATCTATGAAGCTACAATATTCATGAAATTTTACCCATGAACGCTCAGACATTCATAAAACTTCACTTATCAAAACACAAATATTCGCAAAACATCGCCAATGAACACACATATATTCACAAAACCTCACCTGAGTCACACAAACATTCCTCAAACTACGCCAAGCTTCAGTAATGGCGGGGAATTTAGTCGAGTGGAACTGAGAATCAACGACAAGGGACAAACATTTTACGATTTGATTAATTTTCTCCACCCAGAATCGATTTCACAGCAGGACCAAAAGAGCTTCCCTCCTGACGCGGGCCTTCCTGGAACGGACGCGCGGGAGGGAGGGAAGGGAGGAAAGGGAGGGAGAGGCGCACTTTAGATTCGCACAGATCGACTTGGTGACTTGCTGTGGGAAGAGTTTGTGGCTCGTCTGATTTCTAATGTACAGCTGTATGTGGTGTCTCGCTTCTTCATTTGGTGGTGGTGGTGGTCGTCGTAAAAATGATAATAGCATTAATAATATCAGTTGCAATGAAAACCGTATCCCTTTTTGTTGTTGTTATTGTTATTGCTATTGTTGTTGCTGTTGTATAAATAATAATAGCAATAACAACAGTAACAACAGTAAATTATCGTCGTTATCATTACTATTATTATTATTGTCATTATTATCATTATCATATATTATTATTGTAAATTAGCATTATTATTTTCATCATTATAAATATCATTTTTACCATCAATACTATTATTAGTTATTATCATTCTTCTTCTTCGTATCATTATTACTATTATTATTATTATTATTATTATTATTATTATTATTATTATTATTATTATTATTATCACTATTATTATAATTATTATTATTAATATTATTATTATTGATAGTTGCAATAACAGCAGCAACTGCAGCAGATATTTTAAAGTAATGAAGATAGAGAGCATTAGCCTTAAGAAACTGATTATTTGGACTTATGTCTCCTCAATAAATTTCCCACTCTCTCTCTCTCTCTCTCTCTCTCTCTCTCTCTCTCTCTCTCTCTCTCTCTCTCTCTCTCTCTCTCTCTCTCTCTCTCTCTCTCTCTCTCTCTCTCTCTCTCTCTCTCTCTCTCTCTCTCTCTCTCTCTCTCTCTCTCTCTCTCTCTCTCTCTCTCTCTCTCTCTCTCTCTCTCTCTCTCTCTCTCTCTCTCTCTCTCTCTCTCTCTCTCTCTCTCTCTCTCTCTCTCTCTCTCTCTCTCTCTCTCCAGGCCATATAGTGTGGCAAGGATGTTCCATTAAAGGACGAGAAGAAATTGCACCTTGGCTTTGCACATTAGTGTGACTCGAGAAAGGTTTAGGTAGCGAGGCGTGTTGGAAATGAGAGGAAACTTTGGTAACAGCAATTTGTATCACCGCGATCATGCACAAAGGCAGAGAGCAACGAGCACTCCGGCAGCCTTTGTGGATCCCTGACGGCCTTAATGGTTTTTGTACTGGAAGTCTAAGAAAATCATAAGCTTCTTGAGACCTAAAGGTTTGGTTATGTGTTAAAGTGGTTGTAGTGTGTGGGTGTGTTGGAATAATGCTGTTAACCCCCTTCAGTGCCATGACGCATTTTCATATTTATTCTGCTTATTATTTGGTGATTTTATACAACCTCAGAAAATTATGAGTGGATTAGAATAGTGAAGACTCTGGCCAGTAATCGTCTGACCTCCATAGACTCTTCTTAATGTAAAAAAAATCGTTCAGTCACACCAATTCATGAAAAAAAATGCGTCCCGGTAATGAAGGGGTTGATAGTGTTTAAATTGCAATAAATGAAGAGTCAGGAAATATTTTAAGATCGATGTTAATGTCTTATATATAAGGTTTAATATCAAACTATTTTGAAACGATGCGGTTGATTACTCTTTGAATAATAAGAAAGAAATTTCACACTATAAAATTAAGATCAGAAAGAAAATGCTTTAAAATAATGGTGGTAATAATGTTAATAAAGGAAAAAAAAGTAAGTAAATATTTTGAAACTGCTATTGATATTGTATAGAATAGTAATAATAATAATAACAGTAACAACAATGATAATAATAATAATAATAATAATAATAATAATAATAATAATAATAATGATAATAATAATAATGATAATGATAAGAGCAGTGGTAAAGTTTGTGACAATGATACTAATACTATACAAGAAATAAAGTAACGAAGTAATCTGATATGCAGCATTCGTGCAGTACTATTAACCCCTTCAGTACTGGGACGCAGTACTGAGTTTTGTGTGCGTTTAGACGATTTTATTGATATTAGGTACGGTCTATGGAGATCAGAAGATTAATGGCCAGAGTCTTCACTATTTCAATCCCCAATATAAGATCCTGAAGCTGTATAAAATCACCAAATAGTAAGTGGAATGAATATGAAAACACGTCATGGTACTGAAGGCGTTACAGCCACTGTATTAAGAGAGGAATCTTCAAACCACCTAAAAACCTGAATTAACTCCACTTTGGAATGTTCCTTTACGAGAAAAAAATAACGTAACTTTAATATTTTTTTCCCATTGGTCTTCCTTATAAGTAGAGAGAGAGAGAGAGAGAGAGAGAGAGAGAGAGAGAGAGAGAGAGAGAGAGAGAGAGAGAGAGAGAGAGAGAGAGAGAGAGAGAGAGAGAGAGAGAGAGAGAGAGAGAGAGAGAGAGAGAGAGAGAGAGAGAGAGAGAGAGAGAGAGAGAGAGAGAGAGAGAGAGAGAGAGAGAGAGAGAGAGAGAGAGAGAGAGAGAGAGAGAGAACCAAACCACGCAGCCTCCTTTCTAATTAAGTCTGTTATGGCTTTCAAAAGTAAACATAACAATTAATGTACTGGAACTTAACAAGGCTTCCGCATCATGAATCGTGAATAGAGAGCAGCAATTGTGAGAACCAGACAAAACCATGCGTGCTTTGGGGTCCGAGGGATCTCCAAGCGCACGGGTTCGAATCCTGTCCACAGTCCGAGTGTAGGTTGGGCTTCTCACTAGGGGCAACGGCTTCCTAGCGGGTGGGC
>NC_059275.1:8129984-8132484 GCF_017591435.1 Portunus trituberculatus
AAGAAAAGGTTTGAGGAAGTAATGTAAACCAGTGGAGTGACAGAAAGAATAAATGAAAGTAACAAGACAGTAAATAACGTCCAAATCTTAAGATAGAAGTGCAGACTGACGCTTGCAGTGGAGTAAGAAGGAAGAATAAACAAAGATGTAATAATAAATAAAGTAATGTAAAGTAATAACAAACCATTGGAATGACAGAAAGAATAAAAGAAAATAACAAGACAGTAAATAACGTTCAAAGAGACAGGCATGCTGAATTGCGTGCAAAATTAATATAAAAAAGTAGTGAGAAAAAATCTAAACCAATATAAAAAGGGAATGAATGAAAGAAACGACGGTAGTGATCCTTCAAAACTCATTAGACCGACTCCAGTGAAGTGGAGTGCTAAACAAGAGTAATAAAAACTACAGCAATGTTATGAAGAAAAACGTAATGTAATCAACCTCTTCAGTACCATGACACGTTTTCATATTCATTCTGGTTACTATTTGGTGATCTTTTACAGCTTCAGAAACTTATGTGGGGATTAAAATTGTGAAGACTCTGGCCACTAATCTTCTGACCTCCATAGACCTTTCCTAATGTAAATAAAATAATCTAATCACATCCAAAACTCATAGTAAACACGTGTCTCAGTACTGAAAGGGTTAAATGAAGAGAACAGCAGAACAGCAAATTAGCAGAACAGCAGCAGAGAAGGTAATTAAAAGCTGCCAACGTGAGCGAGGACAGATTGCGTGACCAGGAATCCCGCCCCGTGTCTCGTTACTATCTCGCCGCTAACACCGGAGCGTCCTTAACATGGCAGCTAAATGGATTACATTCACCGCAACAACGATCAGATGCTGCATCCAGGTAAGACAATCGCGCGCTTCCCAACCACACGCGCCGCCCTCCCGCTCACCTTGTCTATATACCTGCTTGCCGGCGCTGGTGGACTCGCGAGGTCACATAGACATTAATCAATTAGCAAACCACTCTCTGCCTCTAATTACTTCACGTTTAATTATCTTCCTCTTTACCCTAATCTCATCAAGCCAAAGATAAATTAATGGACGGGGATGATAGAGGGAATTAAGTAGCAATGCTCATATGTGTAATCCTGACAGCCTCTTGCAGCTTCTCGCCTTTTCTTATGTTCTAATGTTCTTATCAATCTAATCTAACTTAACCTCTTCTTTCTCTGCCTATCGTTTTACATTTAAATATGTTTCCCTTTCACCTCGTCATATCAAGAGAAACCTAACCTAATTTAACGTAAGCTGACCTGTCTCACAAACAACATAAACTAATGAAGGAAATAAAGGTTCTTTCAAATAAGCTCATCAAACCAAACCTAATCTAATTCATGCCGTTCAGTACTGAAATACATTTTTACCATGAGTTTTGGGTATGATCAGACGATTTCATTGACATTAGGAAGGGTCTATGGAGATCGGGAGATGAATGGCCAGTCTTCACTATTTCAGTTCCCATATTTATTATATTACATTAGGAGTGATTTGATGTGAGTGCAGGTAGTGTGTGACAGAGGATATGAATCTTTTGGGAATAGAAGAACATATGGAACAAGATCGCCACACTAAAGAGGAAAATGAGGATGTTAAACGAAAATGATGATAAATTTTGAAGTTGTATAAAATTACCAAATAATAAGCAGAACGAATATGGCAACGTGTCATGGTACTGTAAGAGTCAACCTAATCTAACTTAACCTTACCTCTCTCACCAAACAAACAACAAACTGGTGATGAAATAAAAACCTCTATCTTCTAACTTCACCAAACCAAACCAAACCTAACCTAAACCAGCCTAACCTAACTTAACCTTACCTAACATCACCAAACCAAACCTAACCTAAACCAGCCTAACCTAACTTAACCTTACCTAACATCACCAAACCAAACCAAACCAAACCAAATCTAACCTAACCTAACCTAAATTAACCTTCCTCACCAACAACATAAACTGTTAACTAAAAGGGGCTCACAATATGCCAGTCAGTCACAGATAACATGCATGAGGACGCAAAAGACACAACGCATCATGGTGAGAGTTACAGATTTAATCGATAATAAGAGATAAGAAGATATTGCTCTCTCTCTCTCTCTCTCTCTCTCTCTCTCTCTCTCTAGTAGGTCAGTAGTAACGTCCTTGTCGGTCATTAGGCGGGGCGGAGTTCGTGTCCAGCTCAGATCAGCGAGGGTTTTCACTGATGAGCAAGCAGTTAGTGTCCTCCCGGGGCTAATGGATGCGGCATGTGGTGTGTGGAAGGGTCTCTCGGCTTTACCTCAAGGTCTGACTGGGCGTTCGTATTTCTACACCCTCTGTTCTCTCATCAGTACTTCACAAAGGCCACTGAGATCATACGTGCGGTTCTTACTAGACGTGGTGTGTGGAAGGGTTTCACAGCCTTACCAATGACTGACTGGGGTTTCATATTTCTAGACCCTCTGTTCTCTTATCAGTACATTTCAAAGGCCACCGAGTTCATACGTG
>NC_059275.1:8144984-8157484 GCF_017591435.1 Portunus trituberculatus
TAGTTACTTTTTGTACTAGATTACTAAAGAAGAAAATTTTATGTTGATAGACGTGAGAGTAAAAAGTTCAGAGTAATGCTACACTGTTATTACCCAAAAGAATATTGATACTTAGCTGATGAAGAAAAAAAATAAAGGAAAATATCTGGGAATTAATAATTTCTATTGTTATTATTACTGGGAATAAAGTATATATTATGTTAAATTCATATCGCTGCTCTACAAGATTAAAGGACAAAATATGAAAGAGGAATATCTGGTAAGGTTGTTCAGTTCTCCACGTCTGGCTTTTGCAAAGGAAAATTGGAGTTAAAATATGACAACTGAGACTTCGAAACATTTGCATCATCTTATTCAATTAATATAGCAAGATACATACATTTATTTGGCATATGGTTAATTCAAAGCTTTAAGAATTCACAAGCATAACTATTTAAGCAGAAACAAAATATAGGAAAATTTGTCCCTATGCTTTGGCTAATTCCATCGGCTCTTTAAGGAGACTAGCAACTGAGTGGGCCTTTTGTCTTTATATTTTTCTTGCCCTTGGCCAGTCCTCCTCTTACATAAAAAAAAAACGATACCACTTAAGAAAAATAAATCATCACCAACACCAAAGAGAAACATTTCTAAAAGTTTAAATAGAAGTAAAGATAAATCAACCACCAAAAGGAAAAAAATGGGAGAAAAAAAAGCCGAATTCCCTCCAGGCCTCCCAGACAGCAAAAATCTATTAGTGTGTGCATTTTTCCGCGGTGTGTGCGGGAGTCGTGGGAAGCAAGGTGCGCGGCGGCCAGGTGTGGTGCGGCGCTGCTCCTCCTCGCCTTTTATGTTTTTATCAACAATGAAACTTCAACTTTAGAGAGGCACCGAGCCCCGCCTGAGTGTGGGGCGTGACAGCCGGACACGACACGACCCGCCACGCAACACCCGCTACAACGAGATGATGATTATAGCAACACCACCACCCCCGCCACGATTATTATTACACCTCACCTAAGCCACAGCACCTTCTTGATTATTAAAATACCTCACTAAACACCACATTTATTAACCACATGAGTACCATGACGTGTTTTCATATTCATTCTGCTTATTATTTGGTGATTTTATACAGCTTCAGAAATGTACGTGGGGGATTAAAATAGTGAAGACTGTGACCATTAATCTTCTCACATCCATATACCCGTCCTAATGTCAATAAAATGGTCTAATCGTGCACAAATCTCAAGTAAATAGTGTGTGTCACTGAAGGGGCTAATACACTAACTCCTTCCTAACAGCCACACCTTGACAGAACATGACTATTACACCAATATCATCATCACCAACTCCTCACCACCGCCACTACACCAATATCAAATCACCCAAGCTATACCACCATTACTATAACAGTTATTACTATTACTACTTCTAACAGTAAGATGCGTTGATTATGTACTATTATCAAAACTATTACATTTACACCACATCACCATCTTGAATACCCACACAACACCAGAACACCAGAATAACTATAGTAACTTCACCACCACTCTCATTACCAGTCAGTATCACTTTATTTTACAACTATTATTACTATTTCTAATAATAAAAGCACCTAAATTATATACTACCACCACCACCACCACTACTACTACTACTATTACCGCACTTATAATAATGATAGTACAAATTCCACACCACCACCACCACCACCACTACCACTAGAAAAAGCCGGAACCACATTCCCACCACTATCATCACCACCAGCACCACAAGACCAAGAGCAAGTACATCACCACTAACCACCACCACCACCACAATAAATATAATCGCCTCACCATTACGCCTCCAGCTACTATCACTACACTATTCAATATCCTGACCAACCCTCATGTGATTTCTATTATGTTTCCACCTGCACCAGTTCATCCACCTCCACTCTGTGCCTCCACCTCTCCCCGACTGCGCTTCTGAGTGTATTCGCCCAGTTGCTTCTCCACCTCTCCACGGACAGTACTCAAACACGCTTCTCTTTCTTATTACCATTATCAAAGGACATAAACATGATTAGCTGGGTTTTCATAGTGTTTCTTCTGATATTTATGAAGTAATCTTGGCAACCTGTTACTACGGTGATGAAAATGCTTTGTTAATACGTGTAATTTCAACTATAGCCTTCTGATTACAGTTTGAGAATGTTGGAACTAACAAACATTATTTTTTGTTTAATTCATTTTTTTTTATTGTTTATATCTCTTGTCACTATATATGTGCTCTCTCTCTCTCTCTCTCTCTCTCTCTCTCTCTCTCTCTCTCTCTCTCTCTCTCTCTCTCTCTCTCTCTCTCTCTCTCTCTCTCTCTCTCTCTCTCTCTCTCTCTCTCTCTCTCTCTCTCTCTCTCTCTCTCTCTCTCTCTCTCTCTCTCTCTCTCTCTCTCTCTCTCTCTCTCTCTCTCTCTCTCTCTCTCTCTCTCTCTCTCTCTCTCTCTCTCTCTCTCTCTCTCTCTCTCTCTCTCTCTCTCCACCTTCATCCCTATAAACCTCCATGTTCCTCACCTTCCACTACGACTTTTCCTTCAACCCCTCCACCTTATCTCACCTTCCCTTCACTTATTCCTTCCTTCCACCTTCCTTGTTCCCACCACATCCACGTAGCACTTCCTCCACCTACTCATCCCTGCCTCCAACGCTCACTTCACCTGTACTCTACCTGCCACTTTCCCACGGTCATGCGCATGTAATTAATTCCCCACCGGCCGCCTCTCTTCAGCCACACGTGACCCTGGGCCGCCATACCTGTATCAGCACACGTGTTACAGGGACGCCAAGGACAGTGGGCGCCTCTCGTTGTGATAAGCAGGGACAGGCCTTGCTCTCCCCGGTCTTTCCTAATGCTTTGTTACTCTTGGACTGTTTCGTATGGTGAATTTGTCTATTGTTTTTTTTATCTTTATTTTTTTGTCCATGTTGGAAAAAATGCATGAGGAATTGCAGTAAGAGTTATTTTTTTTCAACGTTGTGAAATGGTAAGGTGTTTTTTTTCCTATTTACAGTGCAAGGAGAAAGAAATTAGGTGTTTTCCTATATATGGTTTGAAAAAATATGAGTATGGTAGCGAGAAAATATGATCTTGTTGTCTTCTTTACTGATGTGCTTGTCTGCGTCTTGGACACGATACCCTGCCTTCTTATTTCTTTTCTGGTAACAAAAAAAAAAAAAAAAAAATGATCTCGTTGTCTCTTACCGTTGTGTTTGCCTGTGTCTTAGTAACGATACCCTGCCTTCTTTCTTACTTTTCTTTTCTTAAACTACATTCGAAGATAAATATTTCGCTGAGACTAAAGACAATATGTTTTTTTGTTTCCTTTTCTTGCCTTGTCTTTCGTTTCCTTTCGTGTAATAGTTGCAGGTTTCCAAGGATGAAAACTCCGCTGCTCTAGTTAAGTTAGGCAGAAATATCTCCACTGTGTTTTGCGAATTGGTGATTTGTTCCTCCTCGGCAGAACCAAACGAACCGAGACTAATGAAGCGATTCCAGTGCACAGAATTACTCAAGCGAGACTAACACACACACTTTATTACTACTGTGCCGCCGCAGCCTTCTTCTTCTTTTTTTTTTTTTTTTTTAATTTTTCTCCTTTTTTTCTTTTCTTCTTTTTCCTTTTTGGTCTTTCTTTTTTCTTCTTTTCTTCATTTTACTTCTTTTCTTCTTTCATTTTCTTCTTTTCTTCTTTCTTTTTTTTCTTTTCTTTTTTCCGTCTTTTTTTTTTTTTCTTTTTTTTCTTCTTCTTCCTCCTCATCTTCTTCCTCCTCTTCTTCTTCTTCCTCCTCTTCTTCTTCCTCCTCTTCTTCTTCTTCTTCTTCCTCCTCCTCCTCCTCCTCGTCCTAAATGGATATGGCTTCAAAAGATACCTTCTTTTATTCTTCAATTAAACTTCAGACTTCACTACAACAGTCTCTATCACTATTATCACCACCACAAACACCACTTCAGCACTGCCACAACCAACATAGCCACCACCTTCACCACCAATTCACCATCATCATCACCATTATCATCCTCCTCAATTTTGTTCTCTCATATTGGCACAGTTTA
This sequence comes from Portunus trituberculatus, assembly GCF_017591435.1. NCBI lineage: Eukaryota > Metazoa > Arthropoda > Malacostraca > Decapoda > Portunidae > Portunus > Portunus trituberculatus. The sequence goes on from NC_059275.1 coordinate 8,149,064, forward strand.
CTTCAATTTAGTGTTCATCGTTTTTTCCCTCATTACTATTTTTTTTCTTATTGTCTCTTAATTTTTACACACACACACACACACACACACACACACACACACACACACACACACACACACACACACACACACACACATATCTATTACACCCATCTCTTTAGTGCATCTCAGTATCTTCTTTCTTTAACTGGTAAATTCTAGAACGTGTATTCGTATCAAAACACTTCATTAAACTATATTGATCTACTTTTTTTTTATGTTCTCTTAATAAAAATGCAAAAAAAAAACTGTGAGCATATTGTTTAGGAGCTGATATAAAAAAGGCGCAAAATAGGATAACTTTTTTTTGAGGGAAAGTTGGTTTTGTTTTTTCCATCTTATCATAATAACGCTCTTTATCACGTTTTAACACACACACACACACACACACACACACACACACACACACACACACGGCCCGGTAGCTCAGTGGTTAGAGCGCTGGCTTCACAAGCCAGAGGACCGGGGTTCGATTCCTCGGCCGGGTGGAGATATTTAGGTGTGTCTCCTTTCACGTGTAGCCCCTGTTCACCTAGCAGTGAGTAGGTACGGGATGTAAATCAAGGAGTTGTGACCTTGTTGTCCCGGTGTGTGGTGTGTGCCTGGTCTCAGGCCTATCCGAAGATCGGAAATAATGAGCTCTGAGCTCGTTCCGTAGGGTAACGTCTGGCTGTCTCGTCAGAGACTGCAGCAGATCAAACAGTGAAACACACACGACATCTGTCCCTATCTTTTTGCTAACTCTATCAGACCTGCAAAGGGGCTGGCTGGCAACTAGGTGGGTCTTTTTTTTATATTTTTGTTGCCCTTGGCCGGCTTTCCCCTCTTACATAAAAAAAAAAAAACATGCAGGCGGGGGACATTCACCCTCCCAGTCAGTCAGGTCGGTCGGTCGGTCGATCAGTCAGTCAGTCAGTCAGTCAGTCAGTCGTTCATTCATTCATTCATTCAGTCAGTCAGTCAGTCAGTCAGTCAGTCAGTCAGTCGCTCGCTCACTCGCACATTCCTTTCCAACACGACACAAATCTCGCTGGAGTGAAAATATTTGTTTATCTTCAGTCGAACATAAATTCTCCAGAAGGTCAGATCGAGTGAGAAATTGAGTTGTTGATTCTCTTCTATTTTCCGCCCTTTTTTTTTTATTTATTTCAGTGCCAATTTTCGTGTTTCTACATTAAGATTTGAGTCAATTTCGCATCGTGGAGTTTGACATTATCTGTATTATACAACATTCTGCTTTGCTTTAGTGAATAGAATCAAAACAACACAGGGAAAACATTTAAGGGAGGAAGGGGAGGGAATTAAGGAAGGGAGGGAGGGATGAGAAGGAAGGAGAGGGAAGGTATGAGAGGAAAGGAGAGGGAAGGGATGGGAGGGAAGAGGAGGGATGAGAAGGAAGAGGTGAAGAGGAAGGATTGGAGAGAAGAGGAGGGATAGGAGGGAGGAGGAGGAAGGGAAGGGAAGGGCAAGAATTTAAAGAAAAAGGGGATGAGACCAAGAGAAGTTCGAATCCCTTTATCACTGACGACCCAGAATAGAGGACAAATCTTTATCTGTCACACATTTTCGCAGACGTAAACTTTCTCTTCTCTTCTCCTCTCTCTCTCTCTCTCTCTCTCTCTCTCTCTCTCTCTCTCTCTCTCTCTCTCGTTCCAAGAAAGACAAAAAAATCGTTTTTTCTTTTTTTTTTTTTTTTTTTGCAGACGCGAAAAAATGAACTGATACAAAAATAAGATATAGAAACATTTGTACGTGGAGTGACGGGATAGTGGTGACGGGGCAGTGGTGAAGGGGTAGTGGTGACGGAGGGAGTGGTGATGGGGTAGTGGTAACGAAGGCAGTGGTGATGGAGGGACTGGTGACACGGAGTAGTGGTGACGGAGTACTGGTGACGGAGGGAGTGGTGACGGAGGCAGTGGTGATGGAAGGAGTGGTGACGGAGGCACTAGTGATGGAGGGAGTGTTTGCGGAGTAGTGGTGACGGAAGGAGTGGTGATGGCGTAGTGGTGACGGCGTGTGGTGACGAAGAGAGTAGTGATGGCGGAGTGGTGACAGCGAGTGGTGATACAGGCAGAGAGGTGACGGAGGCAGTGGTGATGGAGGGAGTGGTGACGGAGAGTGGTGACGGAGAGTGGTGACGGAGGGAGTGGTGATGGCGTAATGGTGACGGAGAGAGTAGTGATGGAGGGAGTGGTGACGTAGGAAGTGGTGACGGGATATAACGATGGGCAAGTGGTGCTAGGAGAATGGTGATGAGATGGTGACAACTCGAAGAGGACCGTGAATTTATGACTTGGAATGATGATATGGAATAAAAAGAAAATAAATAAATAAATAAATAAATGAATAGATAGATAAACTGAAATGATAATCTGAAATCCTAACTTGAAATAATGACATGTCGAGTAGTGAGAGAGAAAATAAAGAGACTGTAAGGAGACTGGCAAATGAGTGGACCTTTTCTCTTTATATTTTTGTTGTCTTTGGTCAGTCCTATCTTATTTGAAAAGATAGAAAAAAAAACGGACTAAGTAATGACAGAATGAAGCGGAATGACTGAAAAGGACAGAAAATGAATAAATGAATGAGTGAGCGAAAGAGTAATGAGAGAGAATGAATGACCGAGTGAGAGAGAGTGAGTAAGTGAGAGTGACCGAAAAGACAGAATGAAGAGAGATGAATAAACACAAGTATCAGAAAATAAACGAATGAATGAGTGACAAATGTAATGGAAGAAAATGAATTACAGAGAGAGAGAGAGAGAGAGAGAGAGAGAGAGAGAGAGAGAGAGAGAGAGAGAGAAAGGCAGCAATGATACGTAACTAATGACAAACGTGACTCGCATTTCAGGTCAACAAGTAAGTAAGTGTCGGGGAAAGCCAGGTGTGGAGAGGCAATTATCAGGACCGCCAGCCGGGTAAACAAGATGAGGCGTAGTAGTGAGGGAGTGGATGCTGGGAGTGCTAATCTGTCTCTATCAGCATCAAAGGTGGTAGTGGTGGTGGGGGTGGTGGTGGTGGTGATTGTGGTGGTGGGTCACTTTACTTAGATAAATATAATCTTTGGTATGTATGAATGAAGCTAATCAAAGTAGTGAATAGTGAAAGGGATAAATGGAGAATGAGGAGGAGGAAGAGGAGGAGGAGGAGGAGGAGGAGGAGGAGGAGGAGGAGGAGGAGGAGGAGGAGGAGGAGGAGGAGGAAAACTCACGATAACAGTACAGTGATAAGGATAAAACACTCCAAATATTTCTGTCACGCAAATAAGCCAAATATTCACGAGCCTCCTTCACCTCAAGGTCCTTGTACCTTCTCTCTCTCTCTCTCTCTCTCTCTCTCTCTCTCTCTCTCTCTCTCTCTCTCTCTCTCTCTCTCTCTCTCTCTCTCTCTCTCTCTCTCTCTCTCTCTCTCTCTCTCTCTCTCTCTCTCTCTCTCTCTCTCTCTCTCTCTCTCTCTCTCTCTCTCTCTCTCTCTCTCTCTCTCTCTCTCTCTCTCTCTCTCTCTCTCTCTCTCTCTCTCTCTCTCTCTCTCTCTCTCTCTCTCTCTCTCTCTCTCTCTCTCTCTCTCTCTCTCTCTCTCTCTCTCTCTACTCTCTCTCTACTACATTAATCTACTCACTATCACCACCACCACAACTACTACTACTACTACTACTACTACTACTACTACTACTAATGATAATAATGATAATAATAATAATAATACCACTATTTCTACTACTACTACTACTACTACTACTACAGCCACTATTATTATTATTATTATTATTATTACTACTACTACTACTACTACTACTACTACTACTACTACTACTACTACTACTATCACAATAGCAGAAGAAGCAAGACCAGCCGCTCTTCAAACTCGCCGTTACCTGGCGGAGTAAGTAATGCCAGCCTGTCACCAGCCGGTCTGTGTGCTGAAGAGCCACCTCACCTTGACTTCATCTCGTGTGTGATCTTAGTGTAATAGTGAGTTTCTATTTAAATGTCCCTAATTTGAGGCAGTTTCTTGAAATTTAAGTAAAAGTTTGAACAAGTCATTGGTAAGAAATATAAGGAACATTTATTTTGTTACATTGCTGGGAGTAATGGGGAGGCAACACGTAAATACACCACTTCTCGTAATCTTTGAATTAAATGTAGTAACAATTTAAGGTAATTTAGCATTTTAATATTCAATTTCTAAGGCCCAGATGGCATGCTAAGCTGTAAGAATAACTAAGGCTCTTATGAACATTGAATTAACCTGCATTTCCTTGCCCAAAATAACACGTTAATAGCTTGAAGGGGTTTCCAGATTCTTATCAGGTCTAGTCATTGCTAAGATATATCTGTAATTTGCTAAACTGCTACAAGGGGTAATGATAAGGTAATGAAAAAAAAAAAAAATCATGCGATCTTTGATGAATTAAACTCGATATTTCCCTAAATTCCCACAATATAAAAAGCTTCCGGGGTTTGATTAAAAGTTAAAATATCTCCTGGCAAAGTCTAGATAATTTACCAGGCTGCTAGGAGGAGTAATAACAAGGCAACATGTGCAAGCTTTTGTGATCTTTGAATAACCTGTTTCCTTTTTTTTCTCTTAATATCTCTTTATTAATTTGAGGCAGTCTAAAATGTTATCAGAAATTTAAACAAGTCACTGTCAAGACCTAAGAGGACTAAAAAATGAGTAAAAGGGAGAAATCACCGCTCTTGTCATATTTTGAATATCTCCATTTATCCCTACGATGTTAAGTTTTTTGAGGTAAGAAGAATGTAGTTGTGAGAAAAACAACTTACTACCACGGTCTAAATAATTTGCCAAGCAGCATGGAAGAGTGCCACCTCAGTAGCATGCAAAGAATCCAGCTTATATGAAAATTAAGCTGAACTTTCCCCAAATTTCCTGATGACAGTTATAAGCAGTTTCTGAAATCTAATTGTACGTCTATACAAGTCAGTGCCAAGGTCTAAATGATTTGCTAAGCAGCTCGGAGGAAAAAGCTAAATAAACAAGCTAACACGTAAACAGTTCACCTTTTATGATTTCTAGATTAACTTGTAATCACCCAAAGTCGGAGTTACAACCTGAAGCAGCACTTTTAAAATTAGTTACAAGTCTAAACAAGTTACTAACCCGCTGGGAGGAGTAATGTCTAGGTAACATGTGAGCACTCCATTTGTAGGAGTGGATTTGCCTCATGTCTCAATATATATTTCCAGTTTTCAAAATATTTACGTCTAAACAAGTTACTGCCAATGCATTAATTATCTACGATGGAGGATAATCAGCAGCAACGCATGTAATCAAACTTTTATTTATATGTGGGCAAAAATGTCTACACCCTTTTTGAGAAGTGTGCAAACGAATTGCGTGTAGACATCAATAACTAGATCCAAAGTTTATACAGCACTTTGGGGAAAACTAGTTCAGTTGCCGGGAGACAAGACGGATTTGATATTACCAGTGCGATGGTCGTGTCTGTGGGAGTGCGGCGGCTGAGAAACTAAGAAGGATGCCCACCGATTAACGCCACAAGACCATCCTATTCTCTGTTGCGAGTATTCTCCTGCTATTTCCGCGCTCTTCGTTCCTTTTCTTGTACACCTATCACCGCCTCCACCCCCCCTCCCACACACTCTCTCTCTCTCTCTCTCTCTCTCTCTCTGTGTGTGTGTGTGAATGTGTGTGTGTGTGTGTGTGTGTGTGTGTGTGTGTGTGTGTTATTCACCACGGTCGTCTGCTGGTCACCCAGCCAGTCTTTTCCCTACGGAAAGAGCTCAGAGCTCGTAGTGACCGATCAGCGGGTAGGACTGAGACCACACACCGGGACAGCGAGGCCATGAGGCCACAACCCCTCGAGTTACATCCCGTACCTATTTACTGCTAGGTGAACAGGGGCTACACATTAAGAGGCTTGCCCATTTGCCTCGCCGCTTTCCGGACTCTCTCAATTGTGAGTCGAGCATGCTAACCACTACACTACGCGGTGTGTGTGTGTGTGTGTGTGTGTATTTACCTAGTTGTATTTACCTAGTTGTAGTTTTACAGGGCCTGGTCTTTATGCTCGTGTGGCCCCGTCTCCATATCTACACTTATCCAATCGTTCTTTAAAACTATACACACTCGTTGTAGACACTACTTCTTCATTCAAACTCTTCCACGTCTCAACACATTTTTGCGGGAAACTATAGTTTATAATATCTCTTACACATCTTCCCTTCCTCAGCTTCTTACTATGCGATCTTGTGCTTCGACTGGCATATTCTTCTCTCAGGATCAGATACTCATTGTCCACTTGGTCCATTCCGTTTATCAATTTATAAACTTGTATGAGATCCCCTCTCTCCCTTCTCTGCTCCAATGTTGGAAGATCCATAGCCTTTAGTCTCTCCTCATATGTCATCCCTTCAAGTTCTGGGACCATTCTTGTAGCCATTTTTTGTAGTCTCTCCAGCTTCCTTATGTGTTTCTTTTTGTGAGGGGTCCACACTACTCCTGCATATTCCAATCTGGGTCTTATTATAGTACTTATCAGTTTCTTCATCATTTCTTTGTCCATATAGTGAAATGCTATTCCAATATTCCTTAGCAAATTGTATGTCTCTCTGAAAATTCTATCAATATGGCTTGCCGGTTGATTATTTTCTTCCCTCGTCACCCCTAAATCCTTTTCCTTTTTTACTTTTTCCAGTTCTACTCCATCTCTCATCTTATAGATTCCCACTAGTCGTCTTTCACTCTTTCCCATTTCCATGACATGGCTTTTGTCCACATTGAATTCCATCTCCCACTTTTTACTCCATTCCCAGATCTTATTCAGGTCTTCTTGCAGTATTTCAGAATCCTTTTTTTGCTTTATAACTCTGCACAGTTTCGCATCGTCCGCAAAACAGATTTATGTAGCTCTTCACTCCTTCTAGCATATGTGTGTGTGTGTGTGTGTGTGTGTGTGTGTGTGTGTGTGTGTGTGTGTGTGTGTTATAAATAGAGTGTGTGTATGTGTGTGTGTGTGTGATATTGAGAGAGAGAGAGAGAGAGAGAGAGAGAGAGAGAGAGAGAGAGAGAGAGAGAGAGAGAGAGAGAGAAACACATTCTCTCTCTCTCTCTCTCTCTCTCTCTCTCTCTCTCTCTCTCTCTCTCTCTCTCTCTCTCTCTCTCTCTCTCTCTCTCTCTCTGTCTCATTGCAGTACATCACAACAAAAGAAAACTGTGAAATTAGAAGAGACGAGACAAAAAGAGTTGTGTTTTTTAATGATATTAGGTAGAGGAGTGTGTGGAGTGCATGTGATTTGCATGCCGAGACTCAAGATCAGGTTAATTCGTTCTTCTTCCACCTTCTCGTTACGGACAATCATATGCAAACCACTACTCTGGACCACAATTGTTGGACACTCAAGGAAATGACCTACACCAGTTGTTAGCTCGAGAAATATAATACATTTAACTTCTTCAGTAGCATGACAGTTTTCTATATTCATTCTTCTTACTATTTGGCGATTTCTAAACAGCTACAGACACTTATATTGGGATTAAAATAGTGAGGACTCTGGCCATTAATCTCCTGACCTCCACAGACCCTTCCTAATATAAATAAAATCGTCAAATCGTACCCAAAATCTCGTGGTAAAATCGCGTCCTGGTACTGAAAGAGTTAAAAAAAAAAAGAACCAGATTTTGCATTTCGTAGAAGGAAATTTTTACTCTAGTTTGTATTCAGCATCTTCATTTTAAACTGGCAAGTCTGGTTTCCTTTACACGGATAGTTACTGCTGTGGACTTGATGTAGTGAAACTCTTGATTAGTTCACATAAGCTCCCTCAATTACTTCCATAAATTTCCAACCACCCTCATATGCGCCTCAGGTAATTCAATTCTCTTCTGTATTATTTCCATTTTTCCTGCAAATTTAGTTTCCTTCCAACGGAGAGAGAGAGAGAGAGAGAGAGAGAGAGAGAGAGAGAGAGAGAGAGAGAGAGAGAGAGAGAGAGAGAGAGAGAGAGAGAGAGAGAGAGAGAGAGAGAGAGAGAGAGAGAGAGAGAGAGAGAGAGAGAGAGAGAGAGAGAGAGAGAGAGAGAGAGAGAGAGAGAGACACGATATTCACATTAACTAGGGAATCTATTACCTGGTTTCCTCATATTAACAAAGCGAAAGTTATGTTATTGCTATATATGCTCCTGTAAACCACGTCCTGTATATACTTATTGGTGTTTAGATGTAAAGAGGACAGATAGAGGAGAAGGATTAAGAAGAAGAGGAAGAGGAATAAAGTAGACATAATAATGGAAGGATTTAAGAGATACAGCATTCTTTTCTTGCACTCGTATATTTTCCTTGTGAGTATGTGAAAATATGGTGTTTTATATAGGGGAAAGAAAAAAAAAAGAAAAATATG
>NC_059275.1:8162484-8184984 GCF_017591435.1 Portunus trituberculatus
TTGTTTTTTTATTATTTTTCTTTATTTCTTAGTTAATTATATCACAACTTGTTAATTTTGTTATTTTTCTATATTTCTTTTATTCTTTTTTTTTTTTTTATTTCTTATTTTTCCAGCCAATCACTACTGGTTAGTTTTATGATTATTTTATTTTTCTTCATTTTCTTATTTTTCTTGATGTTTTCTTCTGAATTTTTATATATATATTTTTTCTTCTGTGAGTGTTTGATTTGCTATCAATACTGCTTCTGTTATGAATACTTAACTAATTTATATGCTGCTTAGGAACCTTGAGTATCATTATTATTGTTTTCCTTGTTATCTTCATCTGTCAATGGGTGAGTTTATTATCATTACTGTTCTTGGTGTTGTCGATTTAATTACTAAACTTTACTAATCCCGGTGTTAAGTTACGTAAATATTGTATTGGCTTAAATCCTTCAATATTGTCAGTATCTACCACTCTGTTGACGGCAGCTATCTAACTCAACTATTCTAGAAAACCTTGTATAAGTAATAATATTTTCTCTCTAATCTTTTGAGAAGAGACCAAATGCGCTTGAGAAAAACACGATAACTAAACCAAAAAACGAATCACGAGGCAGGATTTAGTCTCCCTCATGATGTTAACCCCTTCAGTGCTATAATGCGTTTCCATATTCATTCTGCTTAGTATTTAGTGATTTAATACAGCTTCAGAAACTTGTGTATGGATTAAGATAGTGAATATTTTGGCCATTAATCTTCTGACCTCAATAGACCCTTCCTAATGTAAGTAAGCTCGTCTAATCATACAAAACTCAAGGTAAAAATGCGTCCCAGTACTGAAGGTGTTAAAGAAACTTATTCTGAACAACTTCTATGCTTCACTGACTGACTATACTTTATACACCTTCGAGTTATGAGTGAGTCCCAATTGTCCTTTCGTTTTCTTTCATTTTCTATCATTTCAAGGGTAACTCCTCACTGACCTACAGGAGGTCAGGCAGTTCAAGTCTTTTTGTTTCTCTAAGCGCCAAGTTGGTGCAGTAATGATAGCCCACCGCGTCCACTTTACTCGCTGACACGATGCAATACAAGGACCAACCCAAAAGTATAATTAAATAAAAGTGAAAATTAACTAGTAAAAAAAGTGAAAGCCACAAGGATGCAGACGCGACAACAATCACTAATTATTCTCCACAAGTAGAGTGTTAATTAGTGGTGTCTCTCTACTACTGTGGTTTACATAAGATTAACGAGACTAACACAAACACAGACAGACAGTCACACACACACACACACACACACACACACACACACACACACACACACACACACACACATACGTAACTTATATATCCAATCACATCATCAGTCACTTTTTCTTTTCCATATATATATATAAAAAAATATGTTCCACCACAACCACCATCACCACCGCCACCACCACCACCACCACATTCCACAGTTTCATTCACACACTTTGACTCATATTTCTTCTTCATTAGCGGTATTTTGACGCCTCAATGCACTGTGACGGGGCTCCTGCTGCTGCTTCTCCTGCTTGCGTACAGAGGGGCGGGCTGGTCAGGAGTAGGTAGAGATGGTACGTGGGGGGAGTGGGGGAAAAGAAGCAGGAGAGAGCAGGCGTCAAGAAGGAACAAGTAAGAGGAGGAGGAGGAGGAGGAGGAGGAGGAGGAGGAGGTAGTGTTAGTGGTGGCATAAGAATAAAACGAAAATGATGATGTTGAGGTGGAGGAAAACAAAAAAAGAAGAAAATAAGAGGGAAACAAGATTAACAGGAGAAACAGACACAGATGGTAAAGAAGAAGAAAAAAATGAGAATGAAGATGAGAAATAAGAAAAAGAAGAGAACCAAGAGCAAGAATGAAAAAAAAAAAAAAAAGATAAACCTAATCTTTATTCCTTACCACGTTCACTATTACATCCCCAACATCACTTCTCACCAAGAAACCACCAACTAATCAAAAGTCCCACCATTTCACCACCAAAGAGGCATCACCACTTAAGCACTAGTAACTAACACCACTAACATCATCTCACCACCAAAGCACCACCCTACCACCGCACCTCCGCCTCGCACCGCCACTGAGCCGGTACCTAATGTTAAATAAATCCCCGGAGCATAAGCGCGGACCTCCCACACGGGTCTCTCATTAATATGAATTTGTCCAACTAGAAATTTACGAGTCCCCCCTTTCACTGCTAGACCATTCCCCGTTTTCTCTGACACGTTATGGCCTGTCCCGTCCCAACCATGTGTTGTGTGCAAGGTAAAAAGGTACTTGTGGGTCCGTAGTGTTAAGGTTCAGATTAGAGTGTTTTTTTCAGTGGTTAGGGTTGGCAAGGTGGTGCGTGGCCCGCTGTTAAAGTTTTATTAAGATAGTAAATGTTTGAAAGCGTAATCTGTGACGCAGCGTGAGGTGGAGATAAGGAAGGAAATTATTAGGGACGCTGGAATGCTTGCCGTGGTTTTTCTTATTTCTTTCTTGTAAGTGTACTGGGAACGTGAATGCCTGCTTGCCGTTTCCTCTTCTTCCTCTTCCTTTACCTCCTCCGTCTTCCATTCTTTCCTCCATTCCTTGCTAAACTGTTCTCCACTTTTCCTTCTCATTTTTTTCTTCTTTCTTTCTTCTATGTGTACTGGGAATGTGAATGCTTGCTTGCTCTTTTCCTCTTCTTCTTCTTCTTCTTCCTTTTCCTCCTCCCTCTTCCATTCCTTCCTCCATTTCTCCATTTTCCCTTCTCATGTTTTTTTTTTTTTTTACTTCTTTCTTTCTTCTATCTGTATTGGGAACGTGAACGCCTGCTTGCCATTTTCATTTTATTTCTCCTCCTTTTCCTCTTCCCTGTTCCATTCCTTCCTCCATTTCTCCATCTTTCTTCTCATGTATTTTTTTCTTCTTTCTATCTTCTATGTATACTGCGAAAGTGAATGTTTGTTTATGCTTTTCCTCTTCTTCCTCTTCGTCCTCTTCCTCTTCTCTCTTCCCTTTTCCTTATGACCTTTTCTCCATTTCTTCCTATACTCTTCGCCACTTTTTCTTCTCATGTTTTTTTTCTTTTTCTTTTTTGTATGTGTACCAATAATGTGAATAACTCGTTGCCTTTTACTCTTTTTCCTCTTCTTCCTCTTTTATCATCTCTCTTCCTTTTCTTACGTCCTTTTTCTCCACTCTTTACTACATCGTGCTCTACCTCTTCCTTCTTCCTTCTTCTCTATCTATGTTCCCTTTCTCTACTCCTTTCTCCATTCCTTGCATGTCTTTCCTATTGTGTAAAATGATCTCCACGTTATTTATTTAGATTACATGCAAGACAATTACTTATCTTGAGCTCTGATGCGTATTAACACCACCACTGTCACCACCACCACCACCACCGCCACCACCACCGCTAAAAATAGTATATGATATAAGAGTCAGGGAAGAATTTAAAACGACGTTGAATTGCAAGTGGCATTTGAGAGTTCTGTTCTCCTCCACAGCAATGACAAATAAACATCAGGAATACTTATTAACACTAACACTCAGTCGCCACAAGGAAAAAAACTGATAAGATAGAGCACATTCCAGCCTCCAGTTATGCAGAGAGAGAGAGAGAGAGAGAGAGAGAGAGAGAGAGAGAGAGAGAGAGAGAGAGAGAGAGCGTGTAACTTGTAGCTCAATTAATGGAACTGAGAAGGTTTACACACGCACGTCCGCACACACGCACGCACACACACACTCACACACACACACACACACACACACACACACACACACACACACACACACACACACACACACACACACACACACACTTGCAGCTTTAGGACTGACTGACTGACCAAATGACTAGTAGGTGAATGGGTGAGTGTTGTGGGTGGATGAGAGGTGGGTTGATTGGATGAGTGGGTGGATGAGGAGCACTTCCCCTCTACCCCTCCATCCCCTCCCCCCGCTCCTCCCAACCCTTTTGACTGTGAGTGACCGCGGCTCTTAGGAAGATGAGGCAAGAATTAAAAATGCCATTAATGAGCTTCTTGAAAGAAATTCCTGGAACTATAATTTTTATCTTCTGCCCTCAGCCTATCACCACCACCACCACCACCACCACCACCACCACCATCAACAACCTTTTCCTTTTTACTCTCCTACATCTTTGCCTTTTGTATTTCACGTCATTGTTTTCTTTGTCTTTGATTTACAACTTAATCCTTTCACTGTTCTCTCTCTCTCTCTCTCTCTCTCTCTCTCTCTCTCTCTCTCTCTCTCTCTCTCTCTCTCTCTCTCTCTCTCTCTCTCTCTCTCTCTCTCTCTCTCTCTCTCTCTCTCTCTCTCTCTCTCTCTCTCTCTCTCTCTCTCTCCTCTCTCTCTCTCTCTCTCTCTCTCTCTCTCTCTCTCTCTCTCTCTCTCTCTCTCTCTCTCTCTCTCTCTCTCTCTCTCTCTCTCTCTCTCTCTTTCCTCCTCCTCCTCCTCCTCCTCCTCCTCCTCCTTCCTCCTCCTCCTCCTCCTTCCTCCTCCTCCTCCTCCTCCTCTTCTCCTCTTCTTCCTCCTCCTCCTCCTCCTCTTCTTCTTGCTCCTCTTCTTCTCCTCCTCCTCATCCTCTCTCCTCCTCCTCCTCCTCCTCCTCCTTCTTTTCCTCCTCTTCTTCTCCTCCTCCTCTTCCTCCTCTTACTTCTTCTTCTTCTCCTCCTCCTCCTCCTCCTCCTCCTCCTCCTCCTCCTTCTCCTGCTCTGCCTACTCTTCCTCCTCCTCCACCTCTTCCTCCTTCACCTCCACCTCCACCTCTTCCTCCTCCATTAATAGAGAGAAAAGATAGACAATATTTTCGAGGTAAACTGAAATAATAATGCTTTGGTTAATACTTTGGTTAATTGTGTCTTTGCTCAGCCACAAAGGAATACAAAGAGCTGTAGTGCAATAAAGGTCTAATGTGTTGCAGTGTTGACTTGGTAAAACTGTCTAGCAGTGAAGAGAGTTAAGATTGTAAATGCAGGCTTGTCATACTCAAACATCTGATATATTTTTTTTTTTCGCTCTTCGTGTCGTGTTTCTTCTACTTTTTTTGTTATTTTCCTTTTTTCTTGTTGTTTTTCTAGTTGTTTTGTTTTTCTTATTATTTTCTTTTTTTCTTGTTTTCTTTTCTTGCTTTCTTTTCTTGTTCTTTTATTACTTTTTTCGTTTTTTTTTTCTTCTTTTTCTTTTCTTGTTTTGTTTTTCTTGTTGTAGTTTTCTTTTTCTTCTTGTTTTTTTTCTTTTATCTTGTTTTTTCTTGTTTTTTTATCTTTTCTCATTCTTTTATTTTCTTTTATTCTTTTTCTTTTTGTTTTATTTCTTTTTTAATTTTCTTGGTGTTGTTTTCTTTTCTTGTTGTTTTCTTTTTCTTATTGTTCTTCTTTTTCTTTCTTGCCGTTGCTCTTTTCTTTTCTTTGTTTCTTTTCTTCTTTTTTTCAAGTTTTCCTTTCTTTTTGTTTTTTTCCTTTTTTGTTTTCTTCCTTTTTCCTTTTGATATTATTCCTTCCTTTTTCGATCCTTCCTTTTTTGTTGTTTTTGTTTTTCTTTTTATGGTTTTCTTTCCTTTCTTGTTTATTCTTTCCATTTTTGTTGTTGTTCTTTCCTTTATTATTCTTCTTCTTTCTTTTTTTTTATTGTTATTTATATTATGTTCCTTTTTCCATATCCTCACACTAATGTATTCCCAGTCTTTTCCAGAACCAACAATTACTCAGTTAATCTATCTATGCATTAATCGACATTGCTTCCCTATAAAAGTAATATCATAGTAAATCACAATTCCATAGAACTCAAAAAAATAAATAGCTAATCAATAACATTTACTTCATAATAAAATGTCTTCAAGTAAAGAGATGAATAATACACACAAGGCCACGATGTCAGTGAACTCTTTGTTTTTATTCGCTCTCTATGTTTGTGCTGCAACTTTTTATTGAGTTCAGTAATACAACATTTCAAAAGCGCATATCTGTTGCTGTTTGGAGCCACACGCACGCGACACTTTTTTCTTCCTTCTTTTTGTCTTTCTTTTTTTTTCAATCGCGGGTTTCACTAAATGTCCAAATCTGCGACAATGAAGACACGACTCTGTGCTGCTGTTGTGGCGAAGGTCACGACGCCACACACACACACACACACACACACACACACACACACACACACACACACACACACACACTAGCTGAAACAATCCAACCCTTTCCTTTCAACCGCCTAACGCAGAAGATTCACCGAGATACCAGCACATCAAAAGACGCACGATGATTGGGGATAAAAGGCGGCAGCGCACAGGTGAACAGGAGGACAGGTAACACACGAGGGGGCGCTGCGGGACAGAGGGCGGCTGGGTAGAGGTGGGACAGACAGAGGAACAGACAGAGGGACGGGCGGACAGCCAAAGATAAGGTGGGGAAAGAGGTCCATTTAGAGGAAAGACTTGCCGACAGATTAACACAAGGACCCCTGGTGTTATGGTACTTATGCCCTCCTCCTCCTCCTCCTCCTCCTCCTCCTCCTCCTCCTATTCTTCTGTTTTTTCCTCATATTTCTTCTCTTACTTCGTCTTTTCTTTTCTTTTTTTCTGACTCTTTTCTTCACTTTTTCTTAATTCTCATCCCTTTAGCCAACTTTCATTTTTCTTTTTCCTTTTCTTTTTTCTCTTTCCTCTTTTCCTTCTGTCTTTTATTTCACTTTCATCTATTAATCGTCTTCATTTTTTTTTCTTCTCTATACGCCATTCTCTCTCTCTCTCTCTCTCTCTCTCTCTCTCTCTCTCTCTCTCTCTCTCTCTCTCTCTCTCTCTCTCTCTCTCTCTCTCTCTCTCTCTCTCTCTCTCTCTCTCTCTCTCTCTCTCTCTCTCTCTCTCTCTCTCTCTCTCTCTCTCTCTCTCTCTCTCTCTCTCTCTCCTTCTCTAATCTTCCAAAATACGTCATGTTCTTAAATGAGGAAGGGAAGGAGGGATGGAAGAGACACGGGAGGGAAGGAGGGATGGAAGAGACACGGGAGGGAAGGAAGGAGGTAAGGAAGAGGTCATAACGAGGAGGAGGAGGAGGAGGAGGAGGAGGAGGAGGAGGAAAAGTGTGATTTGTAAAGAATATGTAATGGGATAGAAATGATAAATGAAAAGAAGAGAAAAAGGAAAAGGAGGATAATATTGAAAATGACACGAGATAATATGGAATAAGAAACAAGAAAAGGTATGGAGAAGGATGATAAACAGTGGTGGTCTGTAGGAATGGCTTAAAAATGAAGAGAAAGAAAGAGTTTGGAATGGTGGAGGGAAAAAAAATGAGAAAGAAAAAATATCTGGATTTTGATATCAGACTATCTTAGAAAATCACTTAACACTCAAGACAGAGATTTCATTTGTCTTTACATAATGTTACAGTAAGAGTACTATCAATTTGAGAGAGGGTACTCTGAGACAAAGCGGTTTTACGGAGCCAGGGCAATAAAAGTAGTAATCGTTGAGATGAAAGAAGAAAGAGAGAAGTGGTAATAGTAAGAAAAGAAAGAGACAAGACAAAAGTAACGCTGAAAATAACAAGGATCTCATTAAAGCGCTTAAAACTCTCGATATACAAGTAATCACAAGTAAGAAAATGAAAACAGACAAAAATAACGCTTAGAATAACAAAACTTACATAAGAACACTGAAATTTTCGTTATAAGAATAATTACAAGCAAGAAATTTAAAGGAACAGACAAAAGTAACGCTAAAATGACAAAAAATACATAAAAACAATTCAAATATTCGATGTACAAGCAATAACAAGAAAAGAAAAGACAAAAATAGTGCTGAAAATTACAAGAATTGCATAAAAACACAAATTTTTTTATATATACAAGTAATTACAAGTAAGAAAATGAAAGCAGACAAGAATAATAGTGAAAATAACAAAAATCACACAAAAACATTTAAAACTGTCGATCTACAAGTAACTACAAGTAAGAAAAATAAAAGAGCAGACAAGAGTAACGCTGAGAATAACAGACCTCACAGAAAATATTAAAATTCTCGTCACACAAGTCATCACAAATAAGAAAATGAGAATAACAGACAAAAGTAACAATGAAAATAACAGAAAAAAAATCACAGAAAAGACACTTAAAACTCTCGATATACAAGTAATTGTAAAAAAATGAAAAGAACAGAAAAAAAATAACGCTGAATATAACAAAAAGACAGAAAAACACTTAAAATTTCATTCCACAAGTAATTACAAGTAAGAAAATGAAAGGAACCGACAAAGTAACGCTAAAAATAATAAAACTTACGGAGGAGAAGGTGGAAAGAAACAGGTGTAAGGAGTTGGGTTTATTCCCGACTAGTTTCGCTTGTGTCTTCTTCAGGGGAATTGAAGAAGCCACAAGCGAAACTAGTCGGAATAAACCCAACTCCTTACACCTGTGCTTGTTTCCATCTTCTACAACTTGTCGGACTGTCTACACACAAAAAAAAAAAAACTTACATAAAAAACACGAACTTTTGATACCCAAGTAATTATAAGGTCACAATATCATGCTAGTTCAGTGAAGGTAATCGCAAGACTTCGCTGTATAATTAAAGAATGTGTTCACTGAGATTAAACAATTATCGAACACTTATTGCGAACTCAAGACACATTTTACCCGTACTGAAGATGAGCGAACGTGAGGGGATAATGAGTACGTGATGTGACAGTGCTTGCTCACTTATTCATATTTAGACGAGTTATCAAGTTGTACCTCGGTCTAATTAGAGTGAAGTGGAAGCTAATGAGCGTTACAGTGCATGCTGCTCCTCCCCTTTTTTGGACGGTTTATGATCTCTCGTTAGTAATGTAATTGTATATCTTGTGTGCGTGTTCAATATTCACTATCTTGTCTTCACGTCATATTTAATTCATTTGCTGTTGCTTTTGTTTACGTTTATTTACATTTATTTTACTGTGAATTGTTTTGCTTATGATCTTTTTCTTTTCTTTTTTTTTTTTTTTTTTTTCTTTTCTATATCTTACATTATTTCATATCTTTCATTAATAATTAATCTTTATTGCGTGCCACCACTAAAGCGAAATTTCATCTTAACCCTTTCAATAATCAGAGGCATTTTTACCTTGATTTTTGGGTAAATTAAATTATTCTATTTGCCTTAGGAAGCGTCCATGGAGGTCACAAGATTAATGGCCAGAGTCTTTACTTTTCTAATCCCAATATATGTGTCTGAAGCTGTATAAAAATCGGCCAATAGTAACCAGAATGAATATTAAGACGCGTCCTGGTACTGAAAAGATTAACCTTCAAAAATCAACGTAGATTCACGTGCTTATAAATTGGTAAGTTCATTAGTTCCACAATTTTTCATGATTTTCACATTAGATCCGTATTCAGACCTGTATTCTAAAGCACTCTTGACTCCACCTCCACTGTTTTCCAAAGGCTCTAGCTAAATGTGCACTGATTTTCATACGTGTTTCTGTGATTCTAGAGACAGATTAATAGATTTCTACACTTCTGACTGGCGAAACGCTCTTGAGAACCCGTCTGTCGATAACTGTGGTATTTGATTAATAGTCGTGGTGAGAGAGCAAGGTGTTTCTGAATACAGATCCCAGAAACAATTTAATTTCACTACGATTCATTTCAAAGGCCACAACATTTTTTTAGCGGGATTCTCAAAATATTTCTCATTTTTCATGATGTAGTCTTTTCAACCCCTTCAGTACCATGACACATTTCCATATTTACTCTGCTTAATAATTTCACACTCTTCAAAACTCATGTGGGGGAATTAAATAGTGAAGACTGGTCATTAATCTTCTGACCGCCATAGACCCTTACTAATGTCAATAAAATGGTCTAATCGTACACAAATTTCAAGGTAAAAATGTGTCCCAGTAATGAAAGAATTAAATTGCCACTAGAATATAGGAAAGTAAATAATGAGTAAAAATATGTATAACTTTAACAAGGGTCTTCTAAACGTGATGGAAGTGAGAGGAGAGCGTTTCTGTGCACGTGTATTAGTTAACCATTTCAGTACTGAGACGCATTGTTATCGTGAGTTCATGAGTTCTGGGTGGGATTAGATGACTTTATTTACATTAGGAAGTGTCTATAGAGGTCAGATGATTAATGGCCAGTCTTCACTATTATAATCCATCACATAAGTTTCTGAAGCTGTTTAAAACCACCAAATAATAAGCAGAATGAATAAAATAAATGTGTTATGATACGGAAGGAGTTAAGTGGAGGCTACACAAGACACCATAGAAAACGTGAGAGGAGGGACTCAATTAAAACGTTCATATCACCCCCCCCTCACTCGATCGCCTATCCCATCATTTCTCACTTCCTTCCCATAGAAAAAAATAAATAAAGAAAAATAAAGAAAAAATAAAAGATATAGAAAAAATAGAAATACAGAAAAAATAAAGAAAAATAAAAACGAATAAAAATACAAAACAATAATGAAAACTAAAATGATTCGCAAAAATTCTCCTCCACATTTTATCGACTTCTTTCTCCCGGAGTCGCCCGAGGATGATTCGCCACCACGGCCTGTCCACGCCTCTCCTGACGCAGCGAGCACCGGGATAGACTACCAATTCGAGCTAGAGGAGAAGGCGTGGGGCACCGTCGTCTGCTTTGCCCTCCTTGCCTGCATCTTCTTCACCGTGATCTGTGTCCTGACTGTCAAGGTGCTCACTGCCTGACTGTGGCCCATATTCTCAAACTGCGCTTCACCTTCGCTATTTCAAAAGGATTTATTCATATTTACACGAGTTTTTTTAATGTGTTTTAAGTTTCTCGAGGCAGAGTGACAAAATTTCTGCATTGTTAGCTAGATAAATACTCTTGAGAACCCCGCTAGTCATCTCTGCGGCCTTGGAAAGCAGTCGTTGCAAGACAGAAGAGCGTTTCTCAATACAGCCCTGTGTTTCAATTCTCGTTGTCTCATTCCTCTCTCCACTGGTTCTTTTTTATTGATATTCTCTTACTTGCAGTCTCTCGTCGTTCCTCCCTCTCTCTCTCTCTCTCTCTCTCTCTCTCTCTCTCTCTCTCTCTCTCTCTCTCTCTCTCTCTCTCTCTCTCTCTCGATTCTATTTATTGCTTTTCTTATTTGTAATCTTTCGTTTGGTTTTCTTTGTATATTTGGTTATCCTGGTTTCTGTTTTGTTTCTTCTAAAAACTTAAATTCCTCATTACTAGGACAAATTTCTACCTTGAGTTTTGGGTATGATTACACCATTTCATTTACATTAAGAAGGGTCTATGGAGGTCAGAAGATTAATGGCCAGAGTCTTCACTGTTTCAACCCTCACACAAGTCTCTGAAGTTGTATAGAATTATCAGATAGTAACCTGAATAAATATGAATGCACGTTATGGTACTAAAGGGGCTGAGTACTGAAATTAATCCTTGTTACTTAGTGATATTTTTTCAGCACGACGAACATCATGAGGAGAGTAAACGTTATTGGTAGGAATAGCGTAGTTTGTCGTATTAACACACATACTCTGTCGTTGTGCAAGGAAAACGTATTTGTTCAAGGTAAACTCTTCTAATAGAACGGCGTAACAGGTCATTGTGTCATACTTTCACAATATTTCGTGGCCTTAAAGTACTTTGATATTCAGAAGCTCTAGTGATAATTATTGTGGGTTTGCAGGTGATTTTTTTCCTTTTTTTTTGAGTGATATCTTAATAGAAATTTGATGCCTTAGAATAAAATAATAAATGAGATCTAGACCGATTTTTGTGGTCTTCTATAAACAATTCTGGTGAGAAACTAAAGCATTCAAAACTGTCTAAAAATAAGAACCACTGCCTTCCCTCTTAATACAACTCCCTTCCTTCACACAAAACACAAAAATTGCACCTCGCTACACAGACATTCTTCACTCAATATTTAGAATTGGAAAATATATACAAAATAAATAAACAAACAAATAAATAAAATAAATGATGACTCCTACAGTATGCATTTCTTTTCAATTGATTAGGGACCGAGACTTCAATTGGCCTCTTTTCTTTTATCTATTTTTGTTGACCTTGGCTGGTTTCCCCTCTTACTCAGAAAAAAAAAAAAATACGTAAAAAAAAAGAAAGAAAGAAAAACTCCTCCACCCTCTTACATAAAATTAATAATATAAAAAAACCTCCATCACATGACACGAGCGACCACCTCAACAGACTCCACTCTTAACTGTCCTTCCATTAAGAGTGAGTACAATCTTCCTCGCCTCGTTGTCTGGTTCACTCTCCCTCTACACCACTGTCCTCGCACACACACGCTTCTGGTTACTAAAGACAATACGGACGGATCTCTTGTGTAACTGCAGCACACACCTCTCAGTTACTAAGACTGTCAGGTTAGGATGAATTGTACTATGCTGGTAGGAAGGAAGAAAGGAAGTAAAGAAGGAGAGCAAAGGACAGAAGGAAGGGAAAATAATAAATGTCGCTGTTCTGATGGAGAAAAAGACAAACGAGGTTAAAAAAATAGTAAGATATAAGGATAGAAGTAAATAAACAAATAAATATACCCATTCAAACCCATTCAAGGAATATTCCACGTTTTCCTAATGCATCTAGCCATCTTTTCCCCTTCCATAAAAAAAAAAAGATAAGCTATTAATATATCATTAGTTACCGAATACAAGACTATAAGATAACTCCGTACCTAAGACGACCCAAAATTTAAGGAAGAGGTTAGGTTTTGAGGTATTACCGGTTCAGTACTGGGACGCTTTTTTACCGTGTGTTTTGAGTACGATGAAACGGTTTTATTTACATTATGTACTGTCTATGGAGGTCAGAAGATTAATAGCCAGTCTTCACTATTTTAATCCTCTCTACATAAGTTTCTGAAGCTGTATAAAGTCACCAAATAGTAACAGAATAGATATGAAAACGCGTTATTGTACTGAAGGGGTTAATGGTATGCTAATCTTGTACTTATCGTAGGAAATAAAGATGAAATGTTTAAATCTTATAGTAGAATGTAATGCTACTGTATGACGCCTTTCATTCCCCCCCCATATCTCTCTCTCTCTCTCTCTCTCTCTCTCTCTCTCTCTCTCTCTCTCTCTCTCTCTCTCTCTCTCTCTCTCTCTCTCTCTCTCTCTCTCTCTCTCTCTCTCTCTCTCTCTCTCTCTCTCTCTCTCTCTCTCTCTCTCTCTCTCTCTCTCTCTCTCTCTCTCTCTCTCTCTCTCTCTCTCTCTCTCTCTCTCTCTCTCTCTCTCTCTCTCTCTCTCTCTCTCTCTCTCTCTCTCTCTCTCTCTCTCTCTCTCTCTCTCTCTCTCTCTCTCTCTCTCTCTCTCTCTCTCTCTCTCTCTCTCTCTCTCTCTCTCTCTCTCTCTCTCGGTCATAAGCAATACACTGAGCTTTCCTTTAATAAGACTGTGAATCAAAAGTTTTCAAGACCTACTCAATTAAATCACCTCCACCACCGCCTCGCTTCTAAACTTTCCCTCTCCTCTTTGTGTGTGTGTGTGTGTGTGTGTGTGTGTGTGTGTGTGTGTGTGTGTGTGTGTGTGTGTGTGTGTGTGTGTGTGTGTGTGTTCTTATGGTTATCGTTCTTTCTCTCAGTTTTAAAGGCTGCTATTGTTTCTCTTGCAAGTGCAGCCAGGGCGTTGGTTTTTGGGCGGCTGGAGGAGGAGGAGGAGGAGGAGGAGGAGGAGGAGGAGGAGGAGGAGGAGGAGGAGGTGGAGGAGGGGACTGGGAAGGTGAGAGAAACACTGAGTAGGTGGGGAATAGTGAAGGAATGAGACAGGTTCACTTAAATGGAAGGTTTTTTTCTTTTAATTCCTCCTGTTATCTTAGTTGCTTCTGGAAAAGTGTGGAGGCGTGTGGCGGGTTTCCAGTGGGCTGAGGAGCAAAGAAGATTGAAAACGTAGGGTAGAAAATATAAGTGTAGCTGCAAAAAAGTCACTAAACCTAAAAGTGACACTGCCTATAGATTAAAAAAAAAAAATGTTTATCAGTCTTCAAATATAAACCATTTTTTTTTTTTTTTTCTATGCCACAAATTATATGTTTCAGGTTAATGTACCCCCTACCATCCCTCTTTTTTAAGCTCCAGCCTTCCCTCGACACACACACACACACACACACACACACACACACACACGCCACGTAGTGTAGTGGTTAGCACGCTCGGCTCACAACCGAAAAGGGGTTCGAGTCCCGGGTGCGGCGAGGCAAATGGGCAAGCTTCTTAATGTGTGGCCCCTATTCACCTAGCAGTAAATAGGTACGGGATGTAACTCGAGGGGTTGTGGCCTCGCTTTCCCGGTGTGTGGAGTGTGTTGTGGTCTCAGTCCTACCCGAAGATCGGTCTATGGGCTCTGAGCTCGTTCCGGAATGGGGAAGGCTGGCTAGGTGACCAGCAGACGACCGTGGTGAATTACACACAAACACACACACACACACACACACACACACACACACACACACACACACACACACACTTGTTCTGTAATTCCTGATACGATGGAGGTAAAACTACAACTCATGGACAAAAGACTTTAATCACAGGCTGAACAATTGTCTGGAATGGACGAAAGTAAAAAAAATCGCTATTGAGACAGATTTTACCTTGATTTCTTTTGTATTCTCATCTGTTAATTCATTGTAGGCGGTAGATGGCGCAGCTCTGAATACCGCGCAACTATAATTTTTTTTTTCTAATTTGACGAAAATATAGAACTTACCTAACCTAACCTAACATAACAAAACAGATCACAGGTAACACCCCCCCAAAAAAAATATAAGGTAATAGGACCAACACACACACACACACACAAGAAAAAGGAAATATAGCACCAACCCAAAATAAAAATAAAAATATAAGCACCAACACAAAAAAAACAATAAAACACCAGCACCAACACAAAACAAAAGATAAAGTTAAGCACCAATAAAAAAAAAGTAAATAAAACAAAAGCACCATCACAAAATAAACATAAAACCAACCCAACACAACACAAAAAAAATCAAAACACAAGCAAATATACAAAATAAACCAAAAAATAAGAACCAACACACACACACACACACACACAAAACAAAATCAAAACATAAGCACACACACGAAATAAACACAAAATACAAGCACCAACATACAAAACCATCCAAACATAGCAATCTAAACCCCCACCACTGATAAGGTCACCAATAAAACAGGCGCCACAAAAAGGTCCCCAACACTTTTACCCTTAATAAATGTGGCGAGAGAATGTGTGCCACTTGAATACGGGAATGTGTGCAGGCTTAATACATGTCGGGTGTTGCTGTATTACTGTGTGTGTGTGTGTGTGTGTGTGTGTGTGTGTGTGTGTGTGTGTGTGTGTGTGTGTGTGTGTGTGTGTGTGTGTGTGTGTGTGTGTGTGTGTGTGGAATTATTAACTGTGTGTTCTATTTTTGACAGGGCAGGAGTTAGACGGGCAAGAATTGAACAAGGTAATGCTGAGTTGGACAGAGCATTGTAAAGTTGGACAGGGCAAGGATGGGTTGAAGAGGGCAATGGTGAGTTAGACAGAGTAGTGCAGAGTTGGAGAGGGCAAGGGAAAGTTGGAAAAAGGATTGCAGAGTTGGGCAGGGCAAGACAGTTAAAAAGGGCAATGCAGAGTTGGACAGGGCATTGCAGAGTATGGCACAGCAGAGAATTGGTAAGTGCAATATGGGTTAATAGAATTTGGACAGAACAAAAAACGTGGAAATGACAGAGCAATGCATGTCCCCTTCTATATAATACTCTTGTCTTGTCTTGTCTTGCCCCTTATCTTGTCTCGCCTTGACTTGACTTGCCTTGCCTTGCCTTGCCTTGCCTTGCCTCGCCTCGCTTCGCTTGGCTTCGTCTCGCTTCGCCTCGCTTCGCCTCGCCTCGCCTCGCCTCGCCTCGCCTCGCCTCGCCTCGCCTCGCCTTGCCTTGCCTTGCCTTGCCTTGCCTTGCCTTGCCTCGCCTCGCCTCGCCTCGCCTTGCCTTGCCTCACCTCACCTCGCCTCGCCTCGCCTCGCTTCGACTCGCTTCGCCTCGCCTCGCCTCGCCTTGCTTTGCCTTGCCTTGCCTTGCCTTGCCTTGCCTCGCCTCGCCTCGCCTCGCCTCGCCTCGCCTCGCCTCGCCTTGCCTCGCCTCACTTCGTATCGTCTTGCCTCGCCTCGCCTCGCCTCACCTCGCCTCGCCATGACCTCTAAGCTTGCCAAACCCACCACAACCACCACCACCACCATCACAACCAACCCTACCACCACCACCACCACCAAGCAACCGTAAGAGGCTTTCCACCGTGAAGTCTTAACAATGTAAAAGTTGAAAGTTATGAATGCAGGCTGTTCTTCGCTGCACAGAGCCGGCCTTGCGTAAGTCTGCACTAAATTACATTACTCAGGGAAGCAAAACTGCATTATAGCGGAGTCACTCTTGCAATATTGATAAAGTGGATGTATTATATTAAAGTTTAGGTTCCAAGTTAATCGCAACACTAGGGGGACGGTCTGGAAGAAATGCATTGTTGAAGGAAAGGTATGGATAACAAGAGAGGAGTGTTCGTATTGCCACAGATTATATGAATTAAAATGCACCGTGAATTCTGTCGTCCAGTGTGCATGATGTGAGTGACTTCTTAGGTAAAAGTGAACATAATAATTTTGTCGATAATGGTGACTATAAGATAATGTTAACTAGGGTAATGGTGCGTAAAAACAGATGATAATGGTAACTAGATAATGGTAACCAGAATAACGCTAACTAGAAGAATATGGTAACGAGGACAATGGTAGCTAGGAGAATGGTAAGTAGGATAATGGTAACTAGGATAATGAAAATTAAGACAATGGTAATTAGGACAATGGTAGCTAGGAGAATGGTAACGATGATAATGGTAACTAGAAGACAATAGTAAGTAGGATAATGATAACTAGGATAATGGTAACTAGGATAATGGTAACTAAGATAATGGTAACAATGATAATGGTTACATGAAGACAAGGAGATAACCTTTTTTAATCACCTCTTTTTATGAAGGCTCGTAGAGTCCTAATGGATCACAAATACCCAAGAACATAACAGAACTTCAATAACCCCAATGGACAGACACGAGACAGGCATACTATACAACGTGCATCCCTGTACATACACCTTTCATACTGATCCATATTATAATCTAAAACATCCTTAAAGAAAGAAAGAAAGAAAGAAAGAAGGAAGGAGAAAAGAAAATAAAGGACCCAACTAGTATGAAAAGAAAACAAAAATAACATAAACATCAACAACAATAAACGCTTCAGTACTGGAACATATTTTTCGCTATGAATTTTTGGGTATGATTGTACTATTTTACTTAGATTAGGGAGGGTTTATGGAGGGCAGAAGATTAATTGTAAGAGTCTTCACTATTTTAATCCACCACATAAAGTTTCTGAAGCTGTATAAAATCACCAAATAGAAAGCAGAATGAATATGAAAACGCGTCATGGTACTGGAGGGGTTAAGAACTTTTTGTAATATTGTAAAATCTTCCAAGCCTTTCTTTTTTTAAGCTTTGCGTCAACCTGGCAGACTTCTTGGTAGATTATAGAAGTGTCAGTGTTTCTACATGTTATGAATTCACAAGTCTCTATTCCTTTGATACACGAAGTCGAGATAAAAACTGCATCATTTATTTCAAAGACTAGAGATTGTATTGATCCTTCTAAATTGTAAATGGGAAAGGAAAGAAGGGAAAGGTTTATGTAGCCATCTCTTCACAGCATTTGTTCACGGACGTTAATATTCCTTGCAAATTTTTAGTTGGATGAATAAAACTTTGATAATCTCTCTGCATTTTAACACCTGCCCCTAGCAAAAAAAGTCCCGCCCTCACGCTGCCTCTCTCTTACACTCCTCCGCCTTTCTCTGCATCCCCAGGCCTTCACTCACGGCTCAGGTTACACAGCTAAGCGGAAAAAGAACATTATTTCTACCTACTCACTTTTAATATCAACGAAAAACACATCTTTTCGCTCAACATTTCCTGATTGTACGGCGCAAGTGTGATGTGGTTAGTTTGCATAGGTGGTAGTAGTAGTAGTAGTGGTGGTACTAGTAGTGGAGTGGTGGTAGTAGTAGTGGTGGTAGTAGTAGTGGTGGTGGTAGTAGTAGTGGCAGTAGTGGTGGTGGTGGTGGTGGTGGTATTAGTGGTGGTGGTGGTGGTGATGGTGGTGGTGGTGGTAGTAGTAGAACCTCTTTAAATCTATCAATAACATCACGATCATAACAACCATTGGATTAACCTCCTCAGTACCATGACACGTTTTCTTATTAATTCTGCTTAGTATTCTGGTGATTTTATACAGCTTCTGAAACTTCTGTGGGGATTAAAATTGTGAATACTCTAGCTATTAATCTTCTGACCTCCATAGACCCTTCCCAATGTAAATAAAATCGTCTAATCACACCGAAACCTAAGGTAGAAATGCGTCCCAGTGCTGAAGGACTTAATTTTGTTCACCTTCATTTCTGTCACAACAAGTCAAGGTACAAAACAACAACAACAACAACAACAGCACAACACCCGTCCTCTCTGAACCCTTAGCCGCCATTCTGCACACCATTGTAAGTCCCCCCACACACACACAACCTCAGGGGACTCGGTTGCAATCGGGGACACCTTCAGAAAAGTAGGCGGAAAAAGTAAAAGTAAAAAAAAAGAAAAAAAATGAAAAGAAAAAGTTGGACTCACATTTTTCTCCTTTTACAGCTTTCCTATTTGCTAGTATTCAAATTTCCTTCACTTTGCCATTACTATTTTTATTCTTTTTTCTTCCTTTACATTTATTCAAAACAGGTTAAGTAAAATTAGGAATATATCTTTCATTTCAATCAACACTTAAAAGAATCATAAAAAAACAAACAAGACTTTCATATTAAATGTATACTCACTTGGAAACACATGGATACACGAACACACACACACAAACACACACACACTCAAGGGACATTTTAACTTCCCCAGCACTTCATAAGCACTCAGCACCGGAATGCAATTTACTCGCACTCACTTCATTGCAAATGGTACTACAACACTCATGATTTTTCTACTTACACACTTCCGTTCAATCCACTTTTCAGCACAACAACCACCACGTCTCTTCAACCACTTCACGCATCAACACACACGAAACCTTCACACACGACTAACTTCCCCACTCGTTTCATAGGTACAGTACTATTGCCATACATCATTCTCTTACTTCACTTCCCACCACTTCACAATCGTAGGTCATCATTTTCCGCTACTTTCATTCGTGTATACCAATGAAACGCAACACTGAATTTCTTGTAGTTTCTTAGCCTTCACATATCAGGATCAAATTACTTTCTTTTTGGCTTCATTAAGTACCATTTCTTTGCCTCGCTGTTTTCATTCTTTTACATTAATTTTCATCCATAAAGGAGAAAACTGTAATACGAGACTCTTTTCTAGCACTTCGAAGCACTAACATTTTTTTCCTGACCTTCCATTAAACCACTCATCACATTTCACAACTTCATTCACAACGAAAATTTCGAATAAACTATAATTTCATTCTGAGCAGCATCACTTTTCAATACAACACTTTCCAACACAGGCAAGCGCACAAGACAACACATTTTCCAGCATTTCAACCACAAATACATGATTAACAACCTTCTTTCAAGCACACAGCACAACACTTCATTCCCAAACCACTTATCACATGACCATTTCCAACTCCATTCACTCAAAACAAAGGAACGCAGGAGAGGAACAAGAGAGAGGAGCCTTAGCCAAGAGCATCCACCCTCCACCACCTGATCCACCGGCCTTCCAGTGAGCGCCTCGTCAGGTATGGAAAGCCCGTGACGTCTTCATGAGTCTCGTTAACACTAAGCACAGCGGGTGGCGAGGGGCGGCTGTCTCTTTGTCCTCCTTCAAGTCAGTTCGCAAAGCACTGGCGACCACAGCACCGCAAGGGGAGTGACTGGTCCCCACTTTCATTCATGACTCACATTTGAGGGACATAATTCAAGAGCGTTTCTCTCTCTCCTTCGTCCATTTCCATTTATTTTAATACCGATAGACCAACGTTCCCACACACCTGATGCCTGTACAAATGTGTTTTTATGAGTTTCTAGGTATATAGGTGGGAAAATAGTCAAGTATTCAAAATAGTAACTCGAGTTTTCTTTAAGTGTTGGCTAGAATCTTGAAACAAAAAAGTATCCTGGATCTTTTTAACAACTTGGGTAGGAATTCCTAGCAGTGTGGCAACGTGGCATCTTTTTTCAAGCCTTCAACAGCATTTACATTTTCTCTCTCCCTCGACCCACACTATTACCTGCGCCAAAAAACTTTCCTGCGGGATTCAATTACACACCTACACAGACCTCGATGCTATTCAACTCCCTTCATTATTTCCATCGAGACAAAAAAGGAAACAAAAAGCATGAAAAGAGGAGAAGGTCGTTTATACTGCTATCACTCCCTCTCCCTCCCTTCTTTTCCTTCTCCTTCCCCCTCTCCCTCTCTCTCCCTCTCTCTCTCTCTCTCTCTCTCTCTCTCTCTCTCTCTCTCTCTCTTGCCAAAAGCGACCATTCGCCGCCCACACCCTTCATTCATCCCAGCCATTCAACGCCACACCTCACGACTTCTAACGCCACACTGGGCATATTTGTGATGCTGTGTGTGTGTGTGTGTGTGTGTGTTTACGTGTGCGCGCGCCTCAAGAGTATATCAGATTACGAACATAAGCAAGAAAGATAATAAACCAAAACCGAGACTCAAGTAATGGAAGGAGAGAGAAAATAAACAAGGTACAAACAAAAATATAAGAAAAATACAACCCACTCACTTACTTGCCAGAGAGAGAGAGAGAGAGAGAGAGAGAGAGAGAGGCTGGAGGAACCTCAAGGAGACGTATTTGGAAGAGAAGGATTCACCGCCCTGTTGTCTTAAAGGCTATTATGGAGGAGGAGAAGGAGGAGGAGGAGGAGGAGGAGGAGGAGGAGGAGGAGGAGGAGGAGGAGAATAGGAGAGGAGAGGACGATGATGAAGGAAAAGGTGAAGGTTAAGGAGAAGGAGATGAATGGAAAAAGAGAAGAAAAAAGGAAGTAAAGAAGCAAGATAAATAAAGAGCGTTTAGATAAGACGAAGGAAGGAAGGAAGGGATGAGAGAAATGGAAAAAAATAAAACAGAATGAAGGAAAAAAAGAAATAAAGAAAACCAGAGAAATAAAGAACAGGAGATAAAGAGAATAAGAATGTGGAGAACAAAAAAAGAAAAAGAAAAAAAAGCAGAAAATTAAAAAAAAGAATAATAAAAGCAAGAGAAAAAGGAATAACCGAAGTGAATAAAGGAGAAAAGAGAAGAAAGAAGAAAAAAAAAACTAGAAGGAAGGAAAAAAGAGAGGCAGGGAAAGGAAGAAAAGGGAGACGCTATAGAAGAGAGGCGAAGGAAGGGTAAAGACTCAAAAGAAGGGGAAGGAAGGGGAAAGGCTGAAGAGAAGAAAAGGAAGAGACAAGGAAGGGAAGAAGGGGAAGAAAAGGGATGAAAGGGGAAGGAATATGAAAAGCTGAAGGGAAGAAAAGGAAGGGACAATGAAGGGGAAGGAAGAGGAAAGGCTGAAGCGAAGAAAAGGAAGAGGCAAGGAAGGAAAGAGAGAGAGGAAAGAAAGAGAGAAGCAAGGAGGGATGGGAAGGGAAGGGAAGGAAAGGGAGAGGTAAGGAGAAAAAAAAGGAAAGGGGAAGGGAAAGGAGGGGAAGAGAGAGGAAGAAGAGGGAGAGGTAGGGAGGGAAAGGGAAGGAGAGGGAGGGAAGGGAAAGGGAGGGGAATGGCAGAGGGAGAGAAATGGGAGGGGAATGAAGGAAAGAATCTGGAAGGGAGGAGTGGCAGTGGATGAGAGGTGGAGAGAGAGTGGAATGAGTGATGGGAAGGTGGAGGCGAGACCAAAGATAATGAGAGAGAGAGAGAGAGAGAGAGAGAGAGAGAGAGAGAGAGAGAGAGAGAGAGAGAGAGAGAGAGAGAGAGAGAGAGAGAGAGAGAGAGAGAGAGAGAGAGAGAGAGAGAGAGAGAGAGAGAGAGAGAGAGAGAGAGAGAGATTAAGAGTGGCATGAAGGATGAGAAGAGAGGAAGGAGTAAAGGAAAATAGAAAAAGGAAGAGAGACTTGCAGGGAAAGGAGAAGAGAATTAAGAGAAAATGAAGGAAAATTCGTAAATACATTGCTTGACTCGAAAGAAAAACAAGTCAATAAATATAAAATAGAATAAAAATGATAGGAGAGAGAAAAAAAAAACTCACAAAAAAGACTAAAATAAACAAACGAAAAGAAACACACAAGACAATAATAAATAAAACAAATCACACAAGACAAAAAGAAAAAAGAATACGAAACAAAATCAACAAAAAAAAACAATAAAACAAATCAACAATAAAACAAAAAGAAATAACAGCAAAATAAGAAAAAAAAAGATATGCACAGAAAAATAACAACGCCAACACGCACACACACAC
>NC_059275.1:8189984-8194984 GCF_017591435.1 Portunus trituberculatus
GCTGGGTGACCAGGAGGCGACCGAGGTGAATTACACACACCTAACCTAACCCAACCCAAAACACTACCCTACCTCACTCTCCCCTTCCTATAACTCGAGGCATCTTACCTAACCAAGCCTTCAATACTTACTCTTATTCCCTCACACGCTCTCGCCTTGCCTTCCTCTCTTCTGTTCCCCTTACACAACCTCCTTTTGTCTTCCTTCTCTACTCTCTTCCTCTTGCAATCCTTAGCTTTGCCTTCCTCCTCTTCTCTGTTCCTCTTGCACTCCCTAGCTTTGCCTTCCTCCTCTTCTCTGTTCCTCTTGCACTCCTCTTTTTTCTCTTCCTTTCCTCCATCCTCTTCTCTCTGTTCCTCTCACACTCCCTCGTCTTGCCTTCTTCCTCCTCTCCTCTTCTCTCTTCCCCTCACTCCTTCCTTCCTACTTTCCTCTTTGCTCCTCTTACATTTCCTCGTCTGCCTTCCTCCTCTTCTCTGTTCTCCTTAAACTCCCTCCCTTGCCTTCTCTCTCTTCTCTCTTTCCTCTTTCTGTTCCCTTACACACCATCACTTTGCCTTCCTCCTCTATTTCCTCTCATCTGTTCCCTTTACACTTCCTCGCTTTTCCTTCTTCCTTCCTCCACCCTCTATTCTCCTTACACACCCTCGTCTTGCCTTCCTTCTTCCTCTTTGCAGTTCCCTTTACACACCCTCACCTTGCCTTCCTCCTCTCTCTGTTCCCCTCATACTCCTTGCCTTGTCTTCCTCCACCTCTCCTCTCCTCTTCCCTTCACACTCCCTCGTCTTGTCTTCCTCCTCCTTCCATCCTCTCTCCTCTGTTCTCAGGTCACCCACGGCACTACACATTGGGAAGTCACACATCTGAGACGCCACTACGCCCCCTTACCTCCGTGTTGTCTTACCTGCCTCACCTATGTAATACACCTGTTAATTAATGCTCAAAGATGATTATATGCTCCTACCTCTGTCTCTCTCTGTCCGTTTGTCTGTCTGTTTGTGATATTCCTTTACTGGTTGTGGTGTGGGTTTCCTCTTGTGTGATCTGGTTTCTCTCTGTCTGTGTTTCTCTCTCTCTCTCTCTCTCTCTCTCTCTCTCTCTCTCTCTCTCTCTCTCTCTCTCTCTCTGTCTGTCCCTCTGTCTGTCTGTCTGTCTGTCTGTCTGTCTGTCTGTCTCTCTCTCTCTCTCTCTCTCTCTCTCTCTCTCTCTCTCTCTCTCTCTCTCTCTCTCTCTCGCCCAGGACTACAAATTATTTAGATCTATATACAAAACAAATCAACTGTGTATTCTCTCTCTCTCTCTCTCTCTCTCTCTCTCTGTACGACGCCAACGCAAGGTACAGTAAGTTACCAAGTAACATACGCCTATATAAAGAACGTTCCTCTCTCTCTCTCTCTCTCTCTCTCTCTCTCTCTCTCTCTCTCTCTCTCTCTCTCTCTCTCTCCAATACTATTTCCAGCAACACCTTTATAATAATTTCTTTCCAACTTTCTCACTCTTAGATCTTCGTTTTCTTTATATTTCTTTTATTTTCCTTCTGTTATTCTTCTATTCTTAACCTTTGCTTGTTTACCAGTTTTCTAGACACTTAAACACCCATCCCTTCAGCAGCTTCGTAGTTTGAAAATATAGCGTTTAATTTAGCGTTGATGGACATTGACCTGGCGACAAAAGACACCACCTGACGTCTTGTAATGAGTTATTTTCTTACCCGCCTCATTTAATTGATGTTTCTTAACGATCTTATAATTAAAGCTTCTATTGAGTTTTAATAGGTTCATCTAGTCCCTCAATCAGACAAATTATGTAAGCTTCGGGATCTAGGTCGTGGTCTCTCTCTCTCTCTCTCTCTCTCTCTCTCTCTCTCTCTCTCTCTCATTACTTTTTCCCTTTCTTCCTTTATTACTTTATTATTCTTACGTTTATTCTTTTCTTCCTTCCTTCCTTCCTTTTCATGGTTTCTTTTTCAGTACTTTCTCCATTCTTCTTACCATCTTTACTTTGCCTATTACCTACTCTCCTTCCTTCCTTCCTTCCTTCCTTTCTTCTCTCCACTCCTTCTCTTCCTTCATTCCACCCACCCTCTCCAACACCACCTACTTGTCTACCCACCCACTAGTCTCTCTTCACCTCCCTCACTTTATCCCTCACCTTGCCCATACCCTTCCATCATCTCCCCTGCTTGTTCTCCCCCCGACATCATTTCCTTCCTTACTATTCTCCGCTCGTTCAATGGTTCACTGGTTCACTCGTTCCACCTCTCGACTCAGCTCGACTCATTTTAACTGGTCTTTATCTCTCCCCTACGTTGTTAGTTATCATTTACTTCACTGCTTAACCCCTTCAGTACAGCGATGCAGTTTTACCAGACTTTGGATGCAACTAGACGACTTTCCTTAAAACAATAGCTAAAACACATCATTATGGCGGTGTCTGGCATCTCACCTCACCTCACTTCACAGGCAGCCACTCACGTCTAAACCAACATGAAGTAAACTCAACTGCATATTGATTTCAGAACTTCGCTTACCTCAAACGCTTCCGCGACTCCTTTAGGCTTCTTCGTCACCGGCACCTCCACACACACACACACACACTAACATATAGACACACTCACCCTATCACTGCTGGGCGGGAAATGATCAGAAAACGCGTTGCTCAACATCCGGAAGCTGACCGGCCATACCAGTCCTTTCCTTGATTTTGATTGGCTGTCGCGTTCAGAGATGTCATGTTATTGGCTAATGGACATGATCAGCAGCTATTACGTCACGAAGTCCCATATGGAGTCCTCGGTTGCCTGAGGTTTATTTATAGGTGGTTGTCACTTTTTTCCAGTATTTTCTGCATTTCTTTTTCTTTTCTTTTTTTTTTGCCGAGATAAGTTGTTAGTGATGTGGACGTGTTGATGGTGTTAATTTGGGTTTGTCCAGTGTCAGTGGTGTGGATTCGTCTCAGTTCATCCGTATATCTGAAGAAAACGAAGAGGAAAAGAGGAAATTCGTTTAAAAGTTTTCACTTCAGTTTCCTTTAAAATGAAAGGAAATGGACTTTCCTAGTTTGTTTATGATAGTGGCGATACAAAAACACGATTACTATACTTTTTCTCCTCTTCCGCTTGTATACTGTGACTACTAAATTATAAGGCAATTTGAAGCCATGCACTCTAATTCATTAATGACAACACAGAAGTACGTACGGATTACCAGCATCGTTAAGATAAGTACAGCTCGTAATACATTATCTGAAGAAACCTAAGGAAAACACCAGGAAAGTCGTTTTAGATCATTTTCAGTTCAGTTTCCCTTAATACCTTCAGTACCATGACGCGTTTCCATAGTCACCCTGCTTAGTATTTGGTGGTTTTACACAGCTCCAGAAACTCATGTGGAGGATTAGAATAGTGAAGACTGTGGCCATTAACCTTCTGATCTCCATAGACCCATCCTAATATCAATAAAATGGTCTAATCACACTCAAAACTCTCGCCTTTCTATATTCATTCTGGTTACTATTTGGTGGTTTTACAGCTTCAGAAACTCGTGGAGGATTAGAATAGGGAAGACTGTGGCCATTAATATTCTGACCTCCATAGATCCTTCCTAATGTCAATAAAATGGTCTAATCGTACTAAAATCTGAAGTTAAATTGTATCCCAGTACTGAAGGGGTTAAAAGAAAAAAAAAATGAAAGTTGGTAATATGTTTATGAAAGCGGCAATATATAAAACACGCTGACTATAGTTTCTCCCCTCCGCTTACACACCCTGATCACAAAATTAAAAGTCAAGGAAATCCACGCACTCTAATACATTAATAACAACGCAAAAGTACGTATACGAATTACCAACATCATTAAAATAAATACAGCTCGTAATGCATTAGCCCCGCATTTAATTTTGCATCACTCTAATTATAACAAACAAAAATATTAAACCACCAGCAATTATCTCCATATATAATTAGCTCGGGGAAAAAATATATATAACCTTCTCATTTGTAGGTCATGGTTTTGAAGCCTCGCGTATCATTTAGTGGCGAGGCGGACCATACACTATATCTCCGTGGAATCTGAAATCTTAATCACATCTGGGAGGGAATTTAGGTTAATAATCAATTAGCCTTCACTTGACACACACACACACACACACACACACACACACACACACACACACACACACACACACACCTTGACTTTCAGTAATATTTTAGAACCATTACCACGAAAAATCTATAAGGAAATGCTGTAAATGAAGGCTTGAGAGAGAGAGAGAGAGAGAGAGAGAGAGAGAGAGAGAGAGAGAGAGAGAGAGAGCATACGATGATAAGACAATTCAATGACTTAATAGTAAACAATAGTAATACAAAGTGAAAGGGAAGAGAAAGGAGAAAAAAAGAGAGTAAATAAAGGAGGAAGTAGAATAGAATGATAAACATCACTTTAATGCATGGCACACTGACACACATCACGCCACACTGATTGACTAATTGAAGGCACATCAGAACTCATCAAAATAGTATGTAACAGGTAGAAAAAGGAGAGAGAGAGAGAGAGAGAGAGAGAGAGAGAGAGAGAGAGAGAGAGAGAGAGAGAGAGAGAGAGAGAGAGAGAGAAAGCAAGCAAATAAGAAGTAAATTATCTGGAAACATCACTTCACCTCTTACACACACACACCATGCTACATTTAAATCACCTCTTACACCACACAGCATCACAACATCACCTTTAATTAACACACAGGTAAGGTGCTCATTCGTGACACTCGCCAGATAACACTCATTACTATAACAAGGCTAAAC
Source organism: Portunus trituberculatus (assembly GCF_017591435.1). Classification (NCBI taxonomy): domain Eukaryota; kingdom Metazoa; phylum Arthropoda; class Malacostraca; order Decapoda; family Portunidae; genus Portunus; species Portunus trituberculatus. The sequence continues at coordinate 8,194,784 of NC_059275.1, forward strand.
ACATACATTACTTGCAGATTAATCACGCATCTCACCTTTAAATAGCATATAGCGCCGGTGGGGACGTCCTTGCACTTACCCTACCTTCTCCATGCTCACCTGTGGCCGCCTCATTAGCGTCACCTGAAGGCTCACGCTGATTATGATGAAACGTCGCCAGGTAAATGAAGTCTTACCGGTAATCAAAGGTTCGTGTGTGTG
>NC_059275.1:8199984-8204984 GCF_017591435.1 Portunus trituberculatus
AAGGAGATAGAAGAGATAAAGAGAATTGGAAAGTCAAGATAAAGGATGGAAAAGATAAAAGGAAGAGGATGAAATGTAGGAAGAAGATATGATATTAATAAAAAGAGATAAAGAAAGTGACAAGATGAAAGACAGTGAATATGGTAAATAAAGTTAGGATAGAGAGCAGAAATGATAAGGAACAGGATTATATCGGAAATGGTGATTAAGATTTAGAGATAAGGAAGAAAATGAAAAATAAATATGGAGAAGGAGGTTATACAAGGAAGCGGATTAAAAATAGATGAATTTATATCTGAAAAGGTGATACAGATTTAGAGAAAAAGTAGAAAATGAAAAATATATAAAGAAAAGAAGGTTGTAATTGGGAAAAGAAAAGAGATCATATAAGTTTGAGAGATAATGAAAAGATATGTAGTTAAATAAGAGACAATATTTAAGGAGAAAAAGAGATTATAAAAGACACTATGTATAAGTTAAAGAGAAAGGAAGAAATAAAGAAAGGAAAAGGAGAAAAGTGAGAGTGAATGACAGTGGATTAAGTAAATAATGTTAGAATAAACAGTTAAAAAGATAAGGAAGAAGATCAAAAGAAGAAGACTCTATGTATAAGGAAGAAACAGAGAAGAGAAATGGAGAAAAGTGAGAGTGAATGACAGTGGATTAAGTAAATAAGATGAGGATAAACAGCAAAAAAGATAAGTAAGAAGATTAAAAGTAGAAGACTCTGTGTACTAGTTAGAGAGAAAGGAAGAAATAGAGAAGAGAAAAGGAGAAAAAGTGATGAGAGAAACAAATGTGAAAATTGACGTTTCGATACAAATTTTCATTCTAGTCAGACTCACAACTCGGGTTTCTAGTGGAGAGGTACACGGTAGCACTTATGATACACAGGTGAAAAAAGACAGATAGTCTGTATAGCAAGTGTTTGATTGAATGTGTTGCTTCCCTAACCACGATATGACCATTCACTACAACCACTACGATTAGTAACATTACAAACAAACAGAGCAGCTCGCGAGATTACTGAAGGAGATTGAACCCGATTCAATAAACACTGATTTGACTCGCCTCGCTTAAAATAGTGACGTGAATAATTTACAACGAGGCGAGCCGCGGAGATGCTGACACTCACACATAAATGAGTTCTTTAAAGTTTTCTCTCGTCATTTACATAATTTACAAGACTTAATTAGACTTCACACAGCTGGTGGCTCTTCAGAAGGTGGGGGGGAGAAAAAAAATCCCTGTGGGTTGGGGATTGGGGGGGGGCGTGAGGGACAGTGATTCAGGCAAGTGACGGATACACACCCGCTTCAACCCTGTATTCTGAAACAGTTAGCGCCATATTCAGAAACGCTTTCCTCTCTCACTGCGACCATTTTCAAACACTACAGAGACGATTAGCCGAGTGTTAAAGAGTATTTGTCCTGTTGGTAATGTAGAAAACTTGTTAACATGTCATTATAATTACAGAAACACTGTTAAAAGCCTTTGTCACCTCAACTAGATCCTTTTGAAAATAGCGAAGGTGCGACAAGGAAGTGTTTCAGACTATGGGCCTTAGTCTCACACCACGACTACTTTCTAAGGCCAACGAAATGCTTCGCTGGATTATCAAGAGTGTTTCTCCTGTTAGTCACGTGGATATCTTCTCAATCTCTCACTGAACCGCAAAACACACCTTAAAAAATCAGTGTAATTTGAGCTACAGCCTGTTGAAAGAAGTCGTGGTACAGCGCTGAGGTGTTCCAGAATACAGTCAGCACAGTGCATACCTCCCGCATCACCCCGCCTCCCCACGGGGCACACAAGGCTGGGGGTGGGGGAGACAGTTGAGGGAACCTGAGACCAGACACACGGACAAACACGGGAGGATAAAACACGCTTTGTAAACACACACTCGGTGGAATGATATGATGCGTCACGTCCCTCTCTGCTCCTCCTGCGTCCCGCCCGCGTGTCTGTTTGGTCCGTGACGCCCACACTCACACTCCTCACTTGTTACTCAGCCGCGGTTCCTCCACCGCCTCCTGCTACACGCGTGAGGTAAAGACAGATTAATAGAAAATAGTTCATCCTGTCTATGTAACTACAACATCCCTTCTGTTTACTTGCAAAGAGGTGACATCAAAGGAGCTGGAAAAATAAGTCGCCTGTGTAGAAAACGATTCCCTGGAAAATTTGCAGACTCGTCAGTTTCTCAGAGACGTTCCCTAACGGCGGCGGCGGCAACGGTGCCGGCAGCAGCAGTGGCGGCGGAATGGTGGTGACGGGCGGTGGTAGAGCGTTGTGTCTATCTCTCTGTCATCTTGTAAGACAGGGAGGACTTTTTTTCTAGGAAGTTCGTACGTCCTGTTTAATGTTTCTTGAGCCTTGCCGGGACGCCGCCCGCTGCCCGCCTCGCCTCGTCTCGCCTTGCCTTGCCTCCCACGCCACTAACTTAATCACGAACCTTCCTCTCTGCTCCCTGTGCACCAGATACCCAGGTAACCTCATCACAGCGACAACCAAGTTAGCCTGGACACTTATTTTTATCTCGGCGTCGCGACACACACCCACACGCACACAAGCAGTTACGCGCGCCGCTCCGCCCTTCCCGCGCTTTGAGATCATCGTGAAAGTGTCATTGGGCTTATGTATAATATCACTATTTCACTCAGCTACTGGTTTAAGGTAAAATAATTAGCACGACATCACAAGACATGTAAACACCGAGGGAGTATTACCCTGCACGGGAGCTGCACTCAGCACACCGCCGCCGCCAGGGATCACTGCCATTGCTGCTGTCTGTCTCCTTGGCCCGCGCCACCCCTCCCCGCCGAGGCGCGCGGGGCTTAAGTACGACACGAGGGAGGTTAACGTCCATCACTTTGTGCGTTCAGAGTGTCGTCTAGGTGAGTATCCGAGGCTCAGGGTGAAGGATGGTGAGGAAGGGAGAGTGGCGGGGTGAGGGAGTCAGCACTCGTGCTCCTCCTCCTGGTTGTGGGTGGTGAGGGCGTGCTGGTAACTGGGACTCTTCACGTAGGTGGACAGCGTGCGGATGGAGCAGGGCGTAGCCACGGCGGAGGGCGTGGGGCCGCCATACGCGCCCGTCATGTTGTCCGACATGGAGTGTGAGCGGACGTGTCGGTGGTCGAAGTTGTAGTCACACTTGAGGATCTTGATGAAGGCGGCCTTGAAGGTGCGGTTGAAGATGGTGTAGATGATGGGGTTGATGGTAGAGGAGACGTAGCCCAGCCACAGGCACACGTTGGCCAGGTGGTCGGACACCTTGCAGTCTGGGCACGCGGCGAAGTAAATATTGAGGATGAAGAAAGGCGTCCAGCAGATGACGAAGGCGAAGAACACGAGGCCGAGGACCTTGGAGGCCTTCTGCTCATTTGCGACGGCATTGGCGGCCAGCGCGTCTCTTTTCCTCGACGGCAGGAACCTGAGGTGCCAAGAAGTGGTGCCCACCAGCTGTAGACGAAGAGCCTTCAACTTGAAGTTCCTGGTCTCCCGCGCGATGGACTCCGGCGTCTGCGTGGCCTGCTCGCACTTGTGGATGTTGGAGAACTCGTAGTGGGTGGTGTGGCCGTTAGCGAAGGTGCCGCGGTAGGAGGTGCGGGGCGTGAAGGTGAAGGAGTGTGGCGGCTGCTGCGGCTTCCTGCGCACTGACCTGTATCTGCCCATGGTGCGCGCCTTACCTGCCGGGGCGTCGCAGGCGAATTTGGCCTTTTTCCTGAGCAGGTGCACCGTGAGGGCGTAGCTGATCACCATTATCACCATGGGAATGTAGAAGGCGCACAGCGAGCCGAAGATGAAGAAGGTCTGGTTGTTGATGGCGCACACGTAGTCCTCGGGCATGATGTTGGTGGTGTCGATGATGCCCAGCACGGTGATCATGGACGTGACCAGCATCGCCAGCAGCCACACCAACACCACCTTCACACCCACCGTCTGGAACAACATGCTCGCTTAGTCACAGCTCACCACTAACTGGCAGCACTCGTCACCTTAATTAATGTGTATCTCTTTGACACAACAACAAAATCTCACATCTAACTCATCTACTGAACACTCTTAAGGCTCTTTTGTTTCAGGACACCAAGGGACACTTCATACGTTTGACCTTTAGCAAATGTGTGTTCCTTTACTACAAGAATTCAGCCTCCTCTCATGTAATTATCCTACATAATATTTAGCAGAAATGATACGGCTAATTTTGCATCACGACTTCACTAACATTACGCATCTGATAACTAATGTGTATTCCTTTAGCATATAATTCAGTCTCCTCTCTTTTATTTCTTGTACATTCTCTTTAACCTAATCTCCCTAGGCCTGTTTATATAAAGGCGCCAAATAACTACTACCTCTAACCTATAACACAACCATTAACTCTTCTCTCATTCCCTTTCACAAACTCTTTAACAGAAAATTAACTTCCATTTCTGTATATCCCTTGCGAAACACTATCATAAATAACATTCCAATCCCAATTACCCTGATTAACTGATGGAATCCTTGGCTTTAAACATTTAAGAGAATATATGCAACTGACTTAACAAGGTGAAAATACATAACACTTTATTACATCCCGTAAAGTTGAGTTATCCAATATTCTTTCCTGCTCTGTCATGTTTTCCTTCCGGGTTGAACTCAGCATGTATTCTATTCCCTTCCTAGGCGAGCCGTGGGAGAAATACCCTGTCAGTTATATCGGTCTCAGTGAAGCCAAGGCCCGCCGAGGCACAAACAGCGCGCGGACAAAGATACACTGCTTCCTTCAAACGTTTCCGAGACTTGAAATATATGACTGTTTCTTTACCGACACCAGGCTTTGCGTTCTGGCGGCCGATGCAATATGGAAATTCACGATACAAGCATGAACTGGGATAGAGACGGTGTTTTTCTCCTACATGACTGGATCTATGCAATGTGTATCGTATTTCTTTCTATGATTTTGCAAGCTAGAAATGAAATGGTTTTGCATCCTGGAAACTGTGAGAATAAGA
>NC_059275.1:8214984-8217484 GCF_017591435.1 Portunus trituberculatus
TTTACTTTGTAACAGTGTAGTTTTCATTTCACTGTTTGAATCATACACTAACCCTCCCTCTCTCTCTCTCTCTCTCTCCTTTTCCCTTTCCTTTCCTCTACCTCTGTATCTCTTCATCTCCCTAAATTCTAAATAAAAAATAAAAAACATGTCACCGTCTCTATAAACTAAAATTAAGAATAAAATCGTAAAATAAGACAAAAATCTTCCTCTTCTTCCTCTGATCTGTGTTATATTTCGCCCTCCCACTGCCCCGCCACACCTCGCCCTCCAGCTCACCCTGTGCCTTCAACCGCCTAAGTTTTAATGGGTTACTTTGTCCCTCAGTAATTCAAGTACGCTTTAGAGAATCCATGAATAAGTAAACGACATAAGGGAGTTATCCTGATGGAAGAGAGAGAGAGAGAGAGAGAGAGAGAGAGAGAGAGAGAGAGAGAGAGAGAGAGAGAGAGAGAGAGAGAGAGAGAGAGAGAGAGAGAGAGAGAGATGAAAAAGAAAACCAAAAAGAAAACAAATACAATGCCTTACCAAGAACATAAATTCCTGACGATAAAAGAGAAGAAAAAGAGAAAAAAAAGTAAGGAGAAAGAGGAAAAGAACACGAGAGAGAGAGAGAGAGAGAGAGAGAGAGAGAGAGAGAGAGAGAGAGAGAGAGAGAGAGAGAGAGAGAGAGAAGACAAAATAATAAAAGAAAACAAGTAAAAGGAAACAAACATAATGTCTTACCAAGAACATAAATTCCTGACAACAAAATAAAAGAAAAAAGGAAGAGAAAGGAAAGAGAAAGAGGAAAATACTCATAATATACACTTTAAGAAGATTTCCGAGGCGGTAAGAAGATCAGTGGCCTAAGTTTGTTTTAAGGGCAAAATAAAGGATCCAGTCACTTATGGCAGCCAACGCTATATATTTTGCTCCTGCGCTGACACCCATAAAAGTTTTGCAAGGGCGAGCATAAGAACGAGGGTCCTGAATTGAGTTAGCAGCTGATGTTGGGTGTGATGGAGTGAAGAAAACGCGTGGAGAGGATATAGAGCACATAACTCCATAGACGCTGTTTTACCTAGAGATGTGCAGTGAAATGTAGATTATGCAGCTGATGTTAGAGGTGATGGGGTGAGGAAAACTAATGGAGACGATTCAGAACTCCTAACTCCATGGACACTTTTACCTAGAGATGTGCAGTGAAATGTAGATTATGCAGGTGATGTTAGAGGTGATGGGGTGAAGATAGCTGATGGAGACGTTTCAGAACACTCAGTTACATAGACAATGTTGTAAGTAAAGATGTGCAGTGAAGTTTGGATTATAAGTAAAGGAGATTTTGAAGGTGTGTAATGAGGAGAGGAAGTGTTCAATGTAGAGGGGGATAGTTGATTGTCACTGAAGAATATAATAACACAAGAAAATGAAGGAAAGAAGAGGATAGTTGTCTGAAAGGTCGTGTCGAATTGATAGAGAGAGGAATTGAGTTTTTGAGGCATTGATCAATACTATTATTTATAGATGAAATGATATCAATAATAGTTACAGTAAGAATAATACCACTATAACAACAATAACAACAACAGCAACTGCTACTACTACTACTACTACTACTACTACTAACAGACACAACACTAACAACTTTAAGTATCCAGAAACATCTCTAACACCAGGCAAAGAAAAGAAGAGAGAGAGACGCCAGCAAATAGATTAGGATCCAAATGGTTATAGTGGGATTAGGAAGACTTGGAACCCATTAATGAGACCCACAGCATGCCTACCACACCTGTGACAACCCCTCCCCACCACCTTCTCTCTCTCTCTCTCTCTCTCTCTCTCTCTCTCTCTCTCTCTCTCTCTCTCTCTCTCTCTCTCTCTCTCTCTCTCTCTCTCTCTCTCTCTCTCTCTTCTCTAAAAGGAGGGGAAGAAGAAAAATATCTGAAGAAAGATAAAGAGAAAAAAGAAAAAAAAGAAGAGGGAGAGGAAACCAAAGGAAGAAATAAAAGATCAGAGACAAAACAGGAAGTGAGATCATTGTTCCTTTTAAACCGAAGAAAAAACATAAAAGAAAGCAAGAAAAAAGATTTAAAAAACAGAGAAAGGGACAGCGTTTGGAGTTCCCGAGCGGTGGTGGCTGGCGTGTGGCTTCAGCTGGCGGCTCGATGAAGCAGCGTGGTAAGGCTTCATATTGTACCAGGAAACGGGTGCTTCCCTTAACCTCGTGTAATGAAGGAATCTCGGGAAGGGAGGGAGGCGAGAAGTGGGAGTCGAGTCATAAAGGAACACAAAGGAAGGATGTACTGGTGTGATAAAGGGAGGAGACGAATGGGAATGAGGAATAATGAATGGAGATGAAGAATGAAATGAGAGTAATTTGAGATAAGAGTGAGTGAATGAGTGAGTGAAGCAGTAAAACGAGAATCTGGACAAAGGAATGTTTAACTCCTTCAGAACCAGGACGCGATTTCAAATTCCCTCTGGTTACTTTTTGGCGATTTGATAAAGCTTCAGAAAC
>NC_059275.1:8224984-8237484 GCF_017591435.1 Portunus trituberculatus
AATCCTATCAAGGCAATTTCCACCATTACGAGAACGAGTTACTTACAAAATAAAAGATAAGCAAAACGAGAGAACGAGAGGAGTGAAAGGTGAGAAGAGAGAACGAGAGAGGAACGGGAAGAGAGAAGACGCAACGAGATGAGGCGAGAGGAGAGAGAGAAAGATGATGCAAGAGGAATAATGTAGCAAAAGAGAGAGAGAGAGAGAGAGAGAGAGAGAGAGAGAGAGAGAGAGAGAGAGAGAGAGAGAGAGAGAGAGAGAGAGAGAGAGAGAGAGAGAGAGAGAGAGAGAAACCGGGGAAGAGAGGCAGTCAAGAACCAAAGAGAAGAGATTGAAGGGAGAGTGGGACTGAGAAATGGGAGAAGTGCAAAGAAGGAAGGAAGTGAAAAAGTGAAGGAACTGAAGGGGAGAAAAGAGAGGAGGGGAAGTGTTGTGGTGAGTGGACTAATAACAGCGTGTGGAATGTGTTGGGGAGCAAATTGCATGATATGGGGACTAATGGGGTGAGAAGGGGTGTTGCAGTGTGGGGAGGGAATGAGACTGGTGTATCTGACTGACTGACTGACTGACTGACTGACTGGCTAACTGACTGGTTGACTGACTGACTGAATGATTGAATGATTGACTGATTGGCTGGCTGACTGAATGACTGGCTGACTGAATGATTGAATAATTGACTGACTGACTGACTGACTGATTGACTGACTGGCTGACTGATTAGCTGACTGGCTGACTGACTAACTGACTGACTGACTGACTGACTGAGTGGCTAAATAACTGACTGACTGACTTGCTGGCTGGATAACTGACTGACTGATTGACTGAAAGACTGGCTGACTGAATAATTTGTATGACTAGAGCGACACTGATGATTTTAACTGATTGACCGAATAACTAATCAAATTAATAACTTACTGAATGAATAATAGATGATTTAATTATACCTCCGATAACCAACCCTGATTAACTGTAACCTGACGAATGAACCTAATGAATAGCTGATACAGTGGCTAATTAATTTAACTGAAAAAAAAGTTGAATCATTTGCCGATTAACCAATTAAAAGACTGAATAAATGATACGTTGAATAGCAAATTGGTTGCCTGAAAAATCACTGAATGAATGAAGTAAATAAGTGAATAAATAATTGATTAAATGAATTGGTGATATGGTAAGATAAATGAAGACTAGTTGAATTCACAAATGACTAACAAATTAATATATCGTTTAATTTACGTAAACAAGTAAAAATATAAAGTCAATTGAAGTAAATGAATAACACAGAAAAATATTAGCAGTTTGAAGAAATGAATAGATTAATAAAAGAAAAAAAATCTGCTTTATTTTTTTTCATTTAGTTTCATAATGACGTTAAAAAAATGACACACTGATTAGCCAAATAGAAAATAATGGAGAAATAACAATAAATCTTACTTTATATATCTGTATTCATGTTTTTCTTTGCATTAACCTTAAAAAAAATACGCTAATGAAATTGACACTGATTAACCAAAGAGAAAATAATAAAGAAATAACAAATATCTAACTCCATATACCTGTAACTCACAATTTTCTTTGCATTAACCTTAAAAAAAAAACATAAAGAATTGACACGCTGATTAACCAAATAAAAAAATAATAAAAAAATAGAAAAAACTGACTCCATATACCTATAACTCACCTTTATTCTTTGCAATAACCTTAAAAATAGAAAATAATAAATAAATAACAAAATAAGTGACTCCATATATTGCTTTTCATTGAGCTTCATAACGTGCCTCACCTCACGCCCACACTCACCTTTATGGCAACCTGATATTGTTTTTTTGTCCTTTTATTTCAAAACTGTTGTTTATTGAAGCCGCAAGTCAATACTCATTACGAAGGAATTCATAAACACACACACACACACACACACACACACACACACACACACACACACACACACACACACACACACACACACACACACACACACACACACACACACACAGAGAGAGAGAGAGAGAGAGAGAGAGAAGAGAGAGAGAGAGAAGAGAGAGAGAGAGAGAGACACGAAAAGAGAGAGAGAGAGAGAGAGAGAGAGAGAGAGAGAGAGAGAGAGAGAGAGAGAGAGAGAGAGAGAGAGAGAGAGAGAGAGAGAGAGAGAGAGAGAGAGAGAGAGAGAGAGAGAGAGAGAGAGAGAGAGAGAGAGAGAGAGAGAGAGAGAGAGAGAGAGAGAGAGAGAGAGAGAGAGAGAGAGAGAGAGAGAGAGAGAGAGAGAGAGAGAGAGAGAGAGAGAGAGAGAGAGAGAGAGAGAGAGAGAGAGAGAGAGAGAGAGAGAGAGAGAGAGAGAGAGAGAGAGAGAGAGAGAGAGAGAGAGAGAGAGAGAGAGAGAGAGAGAGAGAGAGAGAGAGAGAGAGAGAGAGAGAGAGAGAGAGAGAGAGAGAGAGAGAGTTATGATCTGTGGTCGGAGTTTCATCATCAGATTTCTATTTTCCCAGAAAGAAGAAAGGGGAAGGGAAAGAAAGAGGGAGTGAAAGAAGAATGGAAGGAAGAGTTAAAAAGGAGGAGAGAGAAGAAAGGGATGAAAATGAGGAATAATCTGCCCACTTTACTTCCTTTCTTCTCTTCTCTTCTTTTCTTCCTCTTCCTCTCTTCCTTTTTGTCACAACAGTTCAGTTAGAGATGAAGGAAAAAGGAGAGAAAATGAAATGCAAGAATGATATGCACAGTTCCATTCCTCTTCTTCTTCCTCCTCTTCTTCTTCTTCTTCCTCCTCCTCTTTCTTTCTCTTCCTCCTTCTTTTCTCTTTGTAACTTTGCCACGCTTCGCTGCAACACTGTTTACTCTCTCTCTCTCTCTCTCTCTCTCTCTCTCTCTCTCTCTCTCTCTCCTATCGCCTATCGTACCTGACCTGCTTTACTTTTTCCTCTCTTCTCCTTATTTAATTATCTCTCTCTCCTCCTCCTCCTCCTCCTCCTCCTCCTCCTCCTCCTCCTCCTCCTCTTCCTCTTTCCTCTCTCATTACTTCTATTAGAATAACCTGAACGAAAACAATTGCTCTCTCTCTCTCTCTCTCTCTCTCTAACAACCACCTCGTCAATTGCCCAAAGCGAAAAATACGTAGACGGTCCCATAAAGGCTATTTTCGCACCAGTTATCAAGGGGATTGGACCTTAACCGACCCTTTCTGCTAAATTTGGTCCTGAAATCAAATAAAAACGGAGAAGAAAAAAAAGAAAGAGGAGGAGGAGGAGGAATACAAAGGAATACAAAGGAAGACAAACAGCAACAGACCCTTAGGTCCTTACTACGCTGTTTGTGAAAACTATCTACTAACTACCAGTGGTAGAGATAGGACAGCAAAGCAGAAGGCTCCTCCCACCAATCCCTCCTTCCAGGCGAGGCTGGCAGGAAAAAAAGGCGAGACCATGTGATATTAAAAAATCACATGGAATTTTAGTAGAGAGTGAAAAGGAAATGTGTAATCTACGTCTGACTACTTGTGTTTGTGGGGGAAAGTGTTAACGCTTGGTAAATGTCATGTTGTGTGTGCATTGTGTATGTGGATGCACAGTGTGTATGTCGAATGGGTGGTGCGGCAGCCTTGCCTGGCGCTTTCTAGGAGGCAGCAGTCAATCAGGCCCCAGCTCCGTTCAATCCACTGAGATAGCATACTTTCCTGTAGGGACGCCGTACGCTGATAACCCCTTGCAACATTGATCCCTGGTACTTAGTTCCCGATGATGATCAATGGTTGACAAGGCCCTCTCCAAACACAGCCCGTCACAGGTCGAGAGTAGTAGTAGTGACCGTTCACTCTGGGCTATCTGTGCGTGTATGCAGTGTAGTGTAGTATGTATGTAAACACAGTGTGGAGTCAAAAAGGTGGTGCGGCAGCCTTGCCTGGCGCTTTCAAGAGAGGCAGCAGTCAATCAGGCCCCAGCTCCGTACAACCACTGTAAAAGTGCACTTCCCTTTAAAGGGCGCCGCACACTGTATGGTTACCCCTGCAGCGGTGACCCTGGTACCTTAAATCCCGATGATGGTCACCTACTGTCAGGGCTCTTGACTATCCACAGCCCTTCACAGATCGAGAGTAAAAGTAGTGACCGTTCACTCCGGGCTATCTGTGTCATGTATGGAGGGTGAGAGTAATTCAAACTAACGGGCAATTTAAACCACGATCAGAGGCCCGGGAGATAAAAGAAAAAGCGCAAGTTATTCGGAAATGAATAGCGACAACCGGGGATTAGATTCAAAGTATTTATCGAGGCGAACTTTGAACGTTTCGATAGTACCTGAGTTGACAACATTTGATGGCAGACCATTCCATATATTAACTATGCGATTAAAGAAAAAGTGTTTGGCTTCATTTGTTACAAAGCGCTTACCAACAATTTTAAAACCATTGCTTCTGGTGACATTTGACTGGTCGACTGATACGTATTTTTGAATATTCATATTTGCAAACCCATTAAAAATTTTGAAAAGCATGATAAGGTCGCCTCTTACTCTCCGTTTCTCAAGAGAAAATAAATTTAATTCCTTTAGGCGTTCCTCGTAGGATTTGTTCCGCAACCTTGGGATCATTTTTGTTAATCTGCGTTGTATTTTTCTAATTTTTCGATATCTTTTTTGTAATACGGTGACCAAAACTGAACATTGTATTCGAGATGTGGACGGACGAGTGAGTTATATAATGTTAATATTATTTTCTCAGACTTGAAAGTGAAAGATCGTCCAATGAAACCAACTAATTTATTCGCAGTTTTGACGACTTCAGTACAGTGTTTGCTAGGCTTGAGGTCTGCTGAAACAATGACACCAAGATCTTTTTCTTTGTCCACACTCGTCATTGGGGTATTATTCATCTTGTATGTCGCCTGAGGATTTTGATTTCCTATGTGTAAAACGTGGCATTTATCTATATTGAATTTCATTTGCCACTTGTTTGACCATTCGATGAGAGTATCTAAATCTCTTTGCAAAAGTTGTCTTTGGCTTTCTGAGTCTACTCTGTTTGCAATTTTGTGTCATCTGCGAATTTTGAGAGCTTACAATTTATTCTTTCATCAATGTCGTTAATATATATAATAAAAAGAATAGGTCCCAGAACTGATCCTTGAGGAACGCCACTGCTTACGTTAATCCAGTCTGAAGATTTACCATTGATCACAACTCGCTGTTTACGATCAGACAACCAATCCTCGATCCACGCTGCAATGTCACCAGTTATACCATGCGCTTTTACTTTGTTGATAAGACGTTTATGTGGCACTTTGTCAAAAGCCTTTTGGAAGTCAAGATATATGATATCGACCGCTCTGGTGTTGTCGTACAAATTATATATATCATGGAAAAAGTCAAGCAAATTTGTTAAACATGACCGCTTGTTTCTAAATCCATGTTGTGATTCGTTTATTATGTTGTTACTTTCTAAGAATGCAACAACTTTATCCTCAAAACTGTCTCCATTAGCTTACCTACCACTGAAGTGAGGCTAATTGGTCGATAATTTCTAGTTTGAGACTTGTCACCTTTTTTAAAGATTGGAGTTACGTTTGCGAGTTTCCAGTCATCAGGAACTTTACGAGTGCTTAGTGATTTATTAAAGAGGATAGACAATGGTTTAACAAGTTCGTTCTTTGCCTCTTTTAGTATTCGTGGAGAAATTTTATCAGGACCAGGAGTTTTATTTGTTTTAACTTTATTTATTTATTGGAGGAGGAGGAGGAGGAGGAGGAGGAGGAGGAGCAGGAGGAGGAGGAGGAGGAGGAGGAGGAGGAGGAGGAGGAGGAGGAGGAGGAGGAGGAGGAGGAGGAGGAGAAGGGTTTTGGAGAGGAGAAGGGTCTGTGAGAAGGATGAAGAAGAAGAAGAAGAAGAAGAAGAAGAAGAAGAAGAAGAAGGGAAGTTGTGGGAAGAAGAAGAAGGAGGAAGAAGAAGAAGAAGGAGAAGAAGAAGAAGAAGAAGAAGAAGAAGAAGAAGAAGAAGAAGAAGAAGAAGAAGAAGAAGAAGAAGAAGGAAGAAGAAGAAGAAGAAGAAGAAGAAGAAGAAGAAGAAGAAGAAGAAGAAGAAGAAGAAGAAGAAGAAGAAGAAGAAGAAGAAGAAGAAGAAGAAGAAGAAGAAGAAGAAGAAGAAGAAGAAGAAGAAGAAGAAGAAGAAGAAGAAGAAGAAGAAGAAGAAGAAGAAAAGAGAAGAAGAGAAGAAGGAGGAAGAAAAAGAGAAGAAGAGAAGAGGAAGAAGAAGAAGAAGAAGAAGAAGAAGAAGAAGAAGAAGAAGAAGAAGAAGAAGAAGAAGAAGAAGAAGAAGAAGAAGAAGAAGAAGAAGAAGAAGAAGAAGAAGAAGAAGAAGAAGAAGAAGAAGAAGAAGAAGAAGAAGAAGAAGAAGAAGAAGAAAACAAGAAGGAATGGGTTTGAGATTAACTTTACACAAATTCTAACTAGTAACTACGAAAAGTGACAAATAACTAACTTCTAATGCTACTACTACTACTACTACTACTACTACTACTACTACTACTACTACTACTACTACTACTAATGCCATCACCACCACCACCATTACCACGACTACTAAACATACACGCTGGAAATAAAACTTCACTAGGAAAAAAAACAAATTAATCCCGAGGAAATGCAAAAGCGGGCCGAATACCAACAGTTGCCGAAACGCACCACAATTAAAGCCTGAACGAGGAGATTTAATGCACCACCGGGACTCGCTACAAATTGGGACACTGGGCGAAACAAAAAGAAAAAAAAAGTCAACTATAATTAAAAGAAAGAAAAAAAAAAACCACGGAAGATAAAAAGAAAATAATGTCGATTTAAAAGGCACCCCTAAAAAATGAAACCGTTGAAACACTGAGCGAAACAAAAAAGAAAAAAAAAAAAAGTCAAACTAAAATTAAATAATGTCGATTTATAAGTCAAACCACGGAAGATAAAAGAAAATAATGTCGATTTAAAAAGCCTAAAAAACAAAATTGTGACAAGAAAAACAAAAAAAAAAAAAAATGTCAAAGAAAATAATGTCGATTTAAAAGGCCCCAAATAAAAACAATAGAAAAAAGTGAAAAATAAATAGAAAAGTCACGGAAAACAATATTGTGACAAGAAAAAAAGAAAATAAATAAAAAAAAAATGTCAAACCACGGAAATTGAAAAAATAATGTCGATTTAAAAGAAAAAAAAAAACTAGAAAATTGTGAAATAAAAAAAATACCGGAAAACATTATCGAGACAAGAAAAAAACAAGAAAATAAAGTTTAGAATGTAAAAATAATAATAATGAAATCACCGCAAATGATCGCTGACGAAAAAAAAAAGAGGAAAATTGAATTGAAATCACGGAAAACATAATCGTAACAAGAAAAAAAACAGGAAAATAAAGCTTAGAATGTAAAAATAAAATAATCATATCACTACCAAATTATTGCTCATGGAGGAAAACATGATGGAAATTGATGGGAAAAAGAATAAAATATCATTACACCGGCTGACCTGACTAGACTCGTGACTGGGAAGGGGACACGGCGCCTAGTCAGCTGTCTAAGGGCTCAGGTATTGGAATGAGGAAGGTTAGATAAAGCAAGGTAACAATAAAGTACGATAATGTAAGGTACAGTAAGGTGAGATAAGGTTGAATAACATAAGGTAAGATTAAGGAAAGATAAGATAAGGTAAGGAAAGATAAAGTAAAGTAAGGTAAATTGAATAACGTAAGAGAGGTTAAAGTAAGGAAAGATAAGGTAAATTAAGTTAAATTAAGGTAACGTATGGTAAAATAAGGTAACAAAGTAAGGTGAGCTGAAGTAAGGTAAAATTAGATAAGATAAGGAAAGATAAAGTAAGATAAGATGAGGTAATATGACGTAATACAAGGCATGATAAAGTTAAACGCTAAAAAAAAAAAAAAAAAAAAAAAAACAGAAAGCGAAAGAGAGAAGATGCGTACCTTGCGAACAAAAATAGATGAGATCATAGACTCTAGAGGCGGCGGTGGTGGCACAAAAGGATCAGTCGGTGAGAGTTAGCTTCGATTCCATTCTCCAAGTGCCTCTGAGCAGTCTTAGATCCCCTTTGTGACCGTGAGGGAGAGGGAGAGAGGGAGAGTGGAGAGAAGGAGAGATGAGAGAAAGAGGAGGAATAAAGGGATATGGAGGAAGAGGAGGAGAGTGGTCAAGAGGGTGAGAAATAGAGAGGAGAAATGGTCAGATGGAAGGAGAGAAGGATGAATTGAGGAGAAAATAAATAGAAGGAAGGACAAAAAACGTAAAAGGAAAGCGAATAAGGGACAGAGAGAGAGAGAGAGAGAGAGAGAGAGAGAGAGAGAGAGAGAGAGAGAGAGAGAGAGAGAGAGAGAGAGATTTTAGTTTAAGTTCTTCCATTTAGCTTTGTTTTTTTTTTGTATTTTTCTTTTTTTCTGCCGTAAAACCATCTTTATAACAAGTTCTTTAGGAAGAGGAGGAGGAGGAGGAGGAGGAGGAGGAGGAGGAGGAGGAGGAGGAGGAGGAGGAGGAGGAGGAGGAGAAGGAGGAGGAGGAGGAGGAGGAGGAGGAGGAGGAGGAGGAGGAGGAGGAGGAGGAGAGGAGGAGGAGGAGGGAAGAGGAAGAGGAAGAGGAAGAGGAAGAGGAAGAGGAAGAGGAGAAGGAGGAAGAGGAAGAGGAGGAGGGAGGAGGAGGAGGAGGAGGAGGAGGAGGAGGAGGAGGAGGAGGAGGAGGAGGTGGAGGAGGAGAAGATGGTGCTAAGATAGAAAGAAAAAAGAAAATCAAATGTTGGCGATAAAAGTGAGAGTTGGAAGGGAGATTAATGTGAATAAAAAGCGGGAGAAGAATAAAAAGATAATGGAGGAAAGAATAAAAAACAAAAATTTAGAAGAGAAAGAACATAGAAAATAAAGCAAGAGAAAGATGATAAAGAAAGCAAGTTGGACGTAATGAAAAAAGAAAACAACGAAGAACGAAAGAAAATGCACTAACTTGTAAATTTTTGGCCTAAAAAACAAACAAAAAAACTTTAAAATTTCTTCCTTGACAGAATACATGAAACAAATAAAGCGACGAAGATGAAAGACATGACAGACAGACAGACAGACAAACACTCACGACAGCACAGGACAAATGATAGGCAGGCATACACGTAGAGACAGACAGACGGACAGACAGACAAACAGACAGACAGACAGACAGAGAGACGGTCACTGCTCGTCATCCACTGGCCTTTAATTAAACTTTCATGCATAACTTGCTCTGAAACTTCTTATCCAACTAATTGAATAAGTTTATAAAGAAAGACAAAAAAAGGCATGTCTTGTAAAAAGCCCAATATTAGTGTGAAGCAAATTAAAGGGAGGAGGAGGAGGAGGAGGAGGAGGAAAGAAAAGGACGCCATGTAGCTCTGTAGTGTTCAGTTCTGTATCTTCCTAAGGGTTCTATTCACTTATTATTTTTGTTTTTAGTATGAGAGACACCGGGCAAATGTAGAGAATATGCTAAAATTATAAGCCTTCAAAGGTCAAAGGTCAGGTGGTAAGCTTTATCCCTTTGACCGCATCTTAGTACTTCCCAAATTACCAATCACTCCTTCACTTCAATTTACTTGTTGTGCAGCCACTTCCAATCTGTAAGGTGGGTAGAAATATCAAACTCTATCATTCTTAACCCCTTCAGTGTTATGATGCCTTTTCTTATTAATTTTTCTTACTATTTGGTGATTTTATATAGCTTCAGAAACTTATGTGGGGATTGAAACAGTGAAGACTCTGGCCACTAATCTTATAATATCAATAGGTCATTCCTAATGCAAATAAAACCATCTAATCCTACTTCAAAATCATGGTAAAAAAATGCGTCTAAATACTAAAGAGGTTAAACTGGGTACAAATTCCAAACTCTGTTCTTTTTAATCTCTCACTTGACTGTCGACGTTTATAAATATTTCGTACATAACTTTTGGTGGTGGTAATAATGTCGTATCGCTGTCAAAGGGTTAGGTGTTTAAAGTACTATTGGGAAAACTCCTGCTTGGTATATTTCCGAGTGATAAGAAGAGCGAAAAGTGTAGAGTTGTCAGTTTTGGTTCTATTTCCTACCTGAGAGTTATCCCATTTCTATGTTGTCAAAATTGTTCATCAGTTTTCTGCCTTTTTCTCCATGCATTTCTTACAGCAGGTTAAACTTTTCTCAATAGTGAGTTTCAAGTTTTTTTTTTTTTTTTGGGTACGTGCAAGATATTTTGGATTTGCTTTCGAACTAACTTGTTTAAAAATGCCACCTTTCGTGTGTGTGTATGCTTTTTATATCTTTCTATAATTTTTTTGTTGGTCAATGCTCTTTTCAAATAGCAAAAGAGCATTTTGTTGTACTGTAGATGAAGTGGCTTTTTGCAGTCGTTCGGTATTGAGATGCATTTTTACCATGAGTCTTGGGTATGATTAGACGATTTTAAGGGTTTATGTATATAAGATTAATGGCTGGAGTCTAAACTATTTTAATCCCTATATAAGTTTCTGAAGCTGTATATAGTCGCCAAATAGCAAGTATAATTGATATGAAAATACGTCATGGTATTGAAGAGGTTAAACTATGCACTTAAGCTGAGCGAGTCTGAGGTGTCTGTTCCGTTCTGGATTATGAAGTCGTACAGGAACACCGCGAAGGAGCACAAACACCAAACGAAAGGACCGAATACACTTAATCTTTTCTTAGCATTTAAGACGAGAAAATAGCGGGGAAAAAGGTGATAAAAACAATGACGTCTTTGAAGGGAAACAATGGCATTTACATTAATGGCGATACACGAAGAAAAAACACACAATCAAAAATGCAAAGTAGTGTATTCTCTTCCGTGTCAGTGAGTTGGTCAGAGTTGTATGTTTTAAGCGAGATTGCAACGCCAGATATAAGCAAGAGACAAGCGTGGGAGAGGCGTGGGCGAGGCGTGGGCGTTGCGTGGGAGTGAATGCTGAATGTGTTGTCCTTTGTTGCAGAAAGTCTTTGTTATACAGTGAGTTACATTTTTTTTCCTCCTCACACCGAGAGAACATCGAGGGTTTGTTCTCTCTCTCTCTCTCTGCCTAGACGCGGCGCATCATTGTGCTGTCTCAACACTTTGCCTTCAATCATTAACTTTTCTTGCTTTAATTGTGTGTCTTGTTTTATCTGAAGCCAGAAATCTATGAGTGAGGTGAGACAAGCAAGGCCTTGCGAGACCCATAATGCATGCAAGGAAGTGACAACTCAACAGTCATTGCGACTCACCGCCAGACACACGAGGATGTTGCCGATGCCTCCCGCCAGGATGAACATCGCCAGGAACAGGAAGGAAAAGTCGTACTCGTAGCCGTCGCCGCCCACCACGCCCGCCGCCGTGGCGTTGGGAAAGGCGTCCCCGTGACTCAGGTTGAAGGGCGTTGGGTTCCCGGCCTGAGCAACCTCTGGCAGATGGCAGTGGGCGATCTGCAGGGGCGGGATGGTGGTGGTGGGCGGCAGGGAGGGAACGGGCAGGATGGGCAGCGAGGTGTTAGGGGAGGGTGGGGCGGGCTGGGCCGTGGTGGGCAGCGCGCCCATGGTGTCGCACACAGGGGAGGAGCAGGACCCCAGGGAGCACAGCAGCTCGCTGCCGTAGGAGAGCAGCGAGGAGAACACGTTCTCGGTCATGTTGAACCGCAACACCCAGAAGTTTGATGAATTTTCCCGCAGACACGTAACGCAGGCGTGCGTTGTGCCCGCCCCTGAGGCTAGCGTGGTGTTGTAGCCCAGGGCTTCCCCTGCAGGGGTTCTGTCTGCCTGCAGACAGTCCCTAAGAGTGGTGACCCAGCAAGGAGCGCTGGGCGACACCACGTCCAGCATGTCATTGCACTGGAAGGTCAGGTCGCCCTCCGCCAGGCTGGTGCTATTGTCCTCCATCTCAGACCAAACGCACTCCGCGCCGAGCTCGCCGCCAACCCAGTCCAGCGGATCGCCGCCGCTGTCGTAAATCCGAGTATGGCTGCCGTCCAGGTGCGGCGCCAAGGCATCGTGGTGGCCGTCTCCGGGCACCGCCTCCTGGGGCAGAAGCGTCACAGCGGTGTGAAGCGCCGAGCTGTTGGTCCTTCTCTTTTTGTTCAACCAAATGTCTCTGATCGCACCGGCAATGGTGGGCTTCGTCCCCATTGTTATGGTGCGCGGCGCGGTGGCGCCTAGGTGGTGCGATGCCGCGCGGGGCGGGCCAGTGGCTCCCAGCGGGAGGAGAAAACGCATGACATTATTAATCGTTAGGGCGAGTTACCTTTCATTGCACACGTCACCAGTCACTGACAGTAGTGAACCTGGCGCTCGCCCACGGCGGTGTGTTTCTGAACAAGGCGGTGATCTGGGCGGCCATTCTTAGGAGAAGCGGCACGCAGTCCACCCTCGGGGCGTGGGCGAATCCAACGCAACTGAACTTTAGTCTCCTGGAAGCAACTTAATCACCACGAAGCCTTTTTCTCTCCTGCGAGCACAATAAACTCCCAAACATTGTGTGTCACGCCCG
>NC_059275.1:8239984-8249984 GCF_017591435.1 Portunus trituberculatus
CGTATATTTCTGTTTAATTCTTAATTTCTCTGTTTTTTTTCTGGCTTTTATTTTTTTCCTCTACGCTAATCTGCTTTTAATTTCTTTTTCTAAACATTTTCTTCTTGTTGTGTATTTGCTTAATCTAGATCTAGTCTATCTTTCATTTATTTTATTTATTTGTTTATTTATTTTTTAATCTTTCTGGCATCTTCTCTCTTTTACATATTTCTGTTCCGTCCTTTTATCCTGCCTCTTATCAAACTTATGTTTATATATATATATATATATATATATATATATATATATATATATATATATATATATATATATATATATATATATATATATATATATATATAACTTTTTTTTCATTTTTCGTCTCTTGATTTCGCAGTTTTTTTTTTTTCATAATTCTATATTCTTTCTTTTTTCCATATTATTTGTCTCACTTATATTTTTTTATTACATTTTCTTACTCATAGCTTTAATTCATTCAATCTTCTTTCACTTTTCCAATATGTAAACAGTTCATTTTACATTGTATTATATCGTGCACAATCCTAATTTACTTTCTTTGCATTACTACAATAAAACATTTTACAAAAAGTTATTCTTTTACCAAATTCTCCTTTTTTCACCCTGAAAGTGATGATGAGACATTTCATTCTATTTCTTCAGTAACACTACACGAGATTACTCACTAAACATTAAGCTAGAAACTCAATTGTCAGTGACTCGCAAGGGGACTGGCAATTAAGTGGACCTTCTTTTTCCTTTTTATTGCCCCTGGCCACTTTCCCCTTTTACAAACACATAAAACTGTAGTCTCTCAAAGCCCGCATTGAAACCTAACTTCTTTTTCATTTTACATCAACAAAACTGTAATATGAAGTTAAGAAAAGGCTGTTACAGTTAAAGTGAGTCATGGAATACACATTACGACCTCGCTTCCTCTGATAACTATTCCACACACCCTTTGTTACTGCCACTTCTGCTAGTGTTTGACATTTACATATGAAAATTCCACGATGCAAGCATGTATTACTTTGCTGCTAGGGTGAGCTTTGTGTTTTTATGATTTTTTTTCTCCTTTCGTCAGCTCAATTTCCTCTCGTGTTTAATCCATCAGTGAGTTATGCTGCCTCGTTTAAATTCCTCTTTGTGCTGGACATTTTATTATTCTTCATTGTGGTTTATTATTTCAGTGATAGAGGTGAGTCATATCAGGCTTGTGTGTCTATTTCCTTTATAATTGAGTGACTATTTTCAACTCTAGAACCATTTTGTCTAGTTTAATCAGTCTGTTTTAATCGAATAAAAATTTATAAAGGAATATATATGGATTCTTCACATATTTTCCCTGTTTAGAGATCATTTCAGGTACAATGGTTGAAAATTTTAATTCTAGAACCATTTTGTCTAGTGTAATGAGTTTTTTTTATTGATTGATAATTCATATGAAAATATCTATAGATTCTTCAAATATTTTCCTATTTTAGAGATAATTTTAGATGCAATGGTGGAAAAATTTATGGCGTGGTTTAAATTTATACTTTTAATCCCCATATTTAGTTTTTTTTTCTCAGTATTTCTAAGTTTTCATCCACAATTTCACATTAGTTAGTTCCCTTTCCTCCCTTCAATTTTAACCACATTCATCAACCTTCCAATATTATTTCTCAATTAATCTTCATACCCTGCACTCATACAATCTCTTTCCCCCTTAGCACTTAACAAGCATATATGTGTTCTGTTTTTATTTATTTTTTTTCCGAGTCACATTAGCACATGCGGGTGGACGGCCCCTCCCCACCTGGCGCCTCCCGTGTAGTGTTTAATCCGCGAGTGAGTTCATGAGTTGGTCGTCATTAAGTGGGCCATTAATTTGCTGTCAAGACTCAACAGAATTGCCGGAATGACGAGGACGCAAAAGTGGTGTGACAATTAGCTCATGTGTAAATTGAACCTGGGGACTTAATGGTAAATGTCTCTCTCTCTCTCTCTCTCTCTCTCTCTCTCTCTCTCTCTCTCTCTCATATAAAGAACGCTGATAAACTGATTGATATACACAAAAAATAATCAATAAAACGAGAATTTATGTTTAAAATGTCACCTCTCTCAAAAGAAAATCTAATGTTTGATCATCCGTTTATCATTTCTCTCTCTCTCTCTCTCTCTCTCTCTCTCTCTCTCTGAAAATAAAAAACAAACAAAACTAGGATAAAAAAAAGATACAAAAAAACTAACACAAAAACACAAAGGGAAGCACTTCAAAATGATCCAATAAAGAAGAAAAAGATTATCACGAATATCAACGAGGCGTCCCAAGATTAAAAAAAAAAAAAAAAAAAAAATCAGCCGTGACCAGGATTCGAACCCACGTCACCTTGCACAGTAACCAGACGCGGTGCCAGCTGTGCGTATTACATTCTTAATCGAATATCCAGAACGTGAATTCCAGAGCAGTGATCCGGTGAGTCAGTCAGTAGTCAATGGGGCGACGCGAGGTGAGGGCAATAATGGACTGGAAAAGATCGCACAGGGATGGAGAGGAAAGAGAGGGCTGGAATGGACTGAAAATGACAAGAGACGGCAGGACAGGGATGAAAAGTTCTGGAAAGTAGGGCTGGAAACGACTGGAAGGGGGATGGAAAGATCTTAAAAGTACGAATGGAAACGACAGGAAGGGATAAAAAGGCCTGGGAAGTAGGGCTGGAGAGGACTAGAAAGGACTGGGGAAGACTGAAGTGTGATGAAGAGGTTTGAAAAGTGGTGTTGAAAATTACTGTAAACGGTTGGAGAGGGATGAAAAGGCCTGGAAAATAGGACTGAAAGATTGAAAATGACTGGAAGCGACTGGAAAGGAATGAAAAAAAATATGGAAAAAAGGATAAGAAGACTGAAAACTACTGGAGAAGACTGAAAAGGGACAAAAACGGTCTGAAAAGTAGGACTACAAGACTGAAATGGAAAGTAGGGCTGGAGAGGACTAAAAATGATTGGGAAGACTGAAAGGGGATGAAAAGGTTCAAAAAGTAGTGTTGAAAAATGACTGTAAACGGTTGGAAAGCGATGAAAAGGCCTGGAAAATAGGACTAGAAGATTGAAAATGACTTGAAGTGACTTGAAAGGGATGAAAAGGTCCAAAAAGAACAGAAGACTGAAAACCACTGGAGAAGACTGAAAAGGGACAAAAAGATCTGGAAAATAGGACTGGAAGACTGAAAATCACAAGGGAAGACTGGAAAGAAATGAAAGGGCCTGGAAAAAAAACTGAAAGACTGAACATAGCTGAAAACGACTGGAAAGGGGTGAAAAAGGTCAAAAAGGAATGAAAGGGTGGAAACAACTCTAGAAGATTGTGCTAGGCGAACGCTTGGAATCTGTGAGAGTAAGAGGGAAGAGCAGACTTTAAAGAGCTGGAAAGAGCAGGAAGGAATCATTAAAAAAAGAAAACGGGAATGTATGACTGGAAATGAGTGCAAATGACTGGAAAGGGTTAGAAAATGAAGCAATGGGCTGGAAATTGTCTGAAAAAAAAGAAAGGGGATTGGGTAGGAGCGGAGAGAAGTAAAAGGGATTAAAAAGGAGTGAAAACGGCTGAAAAAAAGCTAGAAAAAACTAAAAAATTACTAAAAAGAACCAAAAAGAGGATTAAACAGAGCTGGAAAGCGTTGAAAAAAATTAGGGAGTGCTGAAAATACTGGAAAAGAAACTAGAAGAAACTCAAACCTGGAAAGGAACTGGAAGGATTTAAGAAGGATATAAGAACTGGAGAGGCACTGGAAAGAACTAAAAAGGGGTAAAAGGAACTAAAATTGATAGGAAATTATAGAAAAGAGGGATTGGAAAGGAGCGGAGAGGAATAAAAGGGATTGAAAAGGAATGAAAATGGCAGAAAAAAATAGTAGAAACAAGAAATTACAAAAAAGAACCCAAAAGGAGAGAATGAAAAGAGCTGGAAAGCGTTGAAGAGAATTTGGCAGTGCTGAAAATACTGGAAAAGGAAGCAGAAGAAATGGAAACTGAAAAGGGACTGGAATGAACTAAAAGAGACTGGAAACTGGAAAGGAACTGAAAGAAACTGGAGAGAAATTTTGGAACTGGGGGGGATGGTCTGAAAGGAACTGGAAATAAGTACAAGGAACTAAAAATAAGAGGAAAATATTAAGGACAATGCCTGGAAAGAGCTGGAAAGGATTTGTGCAGTGCTGTGATGAACGGAGGGCGAAGGGAGACACTTTCTTTAGCTACAATTGTATACAGTTTCCCCAAGAGCGTGTCCAGGGGGAGAGAAAAAGAGCATTGGATGATATTTTGAGGGACGTGATTTAGTTCTCGCTTGAATTATTTCCAGCGAGACACAGAAAACGGGATCCTGTTGTTGAATTAAGGATATGAATGTTGCTCTCTGTTTTCTATATTATTTTTTTCTTTTTCTACATTTTATACTTCCCCTTTTTTTATTTTACAATGTTTATTTATTTATTTATTTATTTAATTTTTCTAAGGAAGCTTAATTTTTTTGGGGGGGTCATTTTGTTGGGTCTGTTGTTCATTTCTGCATTTTTCTTCCATTTTCTTTATTTGTAGGTTTCGTTTTCAGATTTCTTTCATTCTACCTTTTTGAAATTGGAGTGTTCTGTTTTTATTTCCTTCTCGGTCGCTTTGTTCGTTGTGCTTTTTTTCCCCCTTCTGCTACTTCCCTTTTATCTCGTTATGCTTTCATATCCCTTCGTGTTTTTTTTTTTCTTAGATATTTTCATACTGTTCATTTTTTTTTCTATGCTGTTTCATTTTTATATTTTGCGTTTTTGTAAATTTCTTCCTTTATTTTTCTCCTTAATTTGCTCTTTCTCAATTCCAAGTTTGCAATTATTTCTTCTCTTGTGTCTCGTTGTTATTTGATCTCCGCTACTCTCGTTTCCTTCTCTGTTAAGTCTAGTTCTTGTTACCATCGTTATTTTTAGTGTTTTCGATCTTCGTTTAATTCCTGAAACATTGATTTAATATTTTGTTTCTTCCTACCTTCATTTTCTTTTCCTCTTCTCTCTTCTTCTTCTTCCTTCTCCTCTTCCTCCTTTTCCTCCTTCTCCTCCTCGTCTTTTCTTCTTCTCGTCCACCTCCACCCACCGTCCTCCTCCTTCTCTTCCTCCTCCTCCTCCTCCTCCTCCTCCTCCTCCTCCTCCTCCTCCTCCTCCTCCTCTTCTTCTTCTTCTTCTTCTTCTTCTTCTTCTTCTTCTTCCTCCTCCTCCTCCTCCTCCTCCTCCTCTTTCTGGTTTCGCGATACAATTAGCAAATGAAGAAGAAACTCTTTCGTGACGTCATTTGTTTCAAGACTCAAATTTTGCTGGAAATATAAAAGTCAGCCTCTCTCTCTCTCTCTCTCTCTCTCTCTCTCTCTCTCTCTCTCTCTCTCTCTCTCTCTCTCTCTCTCTCTCTCTCTCTCTCTCTCTCTCTCATACAATCACAACTCAAGCGACAGACAGACAGACAGACAGACACAGAGAGACAGACTTTCATGCCCACCGGAGATTAATCTTTGTTAGTATTCAGTTGGTGGTGGTGGTGGTGGTGGTGGTGGTGGTGGTGGATGGAGAGGTGTGGGTGTTAGCAGTGCTCTCTCCTCCCTCCCTCTCCCTTCCTCCTTCCCCTGTTTCCCTCCCATCTAGGAGAACAATGTCAGAAGCCCCTCCTCCCTTCTGTGTGGTTTGTGGTTAGTTTCCTTTGGTTTTCACTTAGTTGTGTGGTGTGCGGTGGTGTGTGTTGTGGTGTGTGCTGAGGGAATGGGTGTTCCAAGGTGGTGTTGTCTTGTCTTGTGGTCCTTGTGGTGGTGAAGGTGGTGAAATTGGTGTTGCGATGATTATTACTGCCCTGTTTTTTTTTTCTTATTATTTTTGTTTTTTAGTGTTTTTGGTGGTGGTGGTGGTGGTGGTGGTGGTGGTGTGGTAGGTTATGTGGAAAGGTCATGAAAATTCTGTAACTTTACTTTTCATGGTCTAGACTCTAGAAACACACACACACACACACACACACACACACACACACACACACACACACACAGAAAGAGATATATATAGATAGATAGATAGAGAGAGAGAGAGAGAGAGAGAGAGAGAGAGAGAGAGAGAGAGAGATACAATAAACGTTTATGGCACGTGTGTGTGTGTGTGTGTGTGTGTGTGTGTGTGTGTGACAGCGTTCGCTCTTGTCAGGTTGCACACGAAGGTCACTGCACATACACACACACACACACACACACACACACACACACACACACACACACACACACACACACACCACTCAACATTCAGGCCTTGATAGGAAAATGCTTTTAACTAAATGACGCCAACGTCTTTATACGAGAGAGAGAGAGAGAGAGAGAGAGAGAGAGAGAGAGAGAGAGAGAGAGAGAGAGAGAGAGAGAGAGAGAGAGAGATCCTTATTTCACACAAACACGAAAACTCATTCCCACTCAATCTAAACTTGCTGTCCAATCCGCAAATGTGGGGAGCTCATGTCTAACGAAAAATTTAAGGTTATAAGCACACAAACCTGAGAATTTCCCTCGCGTTGTGTTTGCCTGCCATAACACTGCATCACTTCATACACGCGTGACTGACAACAACAGTACACCAATAAGAACACTACGAGAAAATTTTGTTGTCAAATTTATTAATATTTTGTATTTTTTTTTATTGATTTAATTTCTACTTTGTCATCGTTTTGGCTTGTTATGAAAGTGTAGTGTTCTTGTGTGTCCTGATGAAATGTGTTCTGCAGGACGGAGCAACACATCTAGAACGAATAAATAGAAACGGTATGAATTATGCTTGAGGTTTTACTAGATGAGTGTTGCTGGGTGTCTTTGAGTACCTGTTGTGATGTGAGGTGGTATTGCATTGGTCTGTGGTGCGTGTGTTGAAGATTTGTGGTTACTTTACATTGTTTATCTTAATTTTATGTTCCTTTATTTTTTAGATTAGTGTTGCTGAGTGTCTTTGAGTACCTGTTATAACGCGAGGTGGTATTACATTGGCCTGATGTGCGTGTGTTGAAGATTTGTGGTTACTTTACATTGGTTTAACTTAATTTCGTGTTCTTGTGTTACTATATGAGTGTTACTTAGTGTCTTTGAGTGCCTGTTGTGACGTGAGGTGGTATATTGCTTTGGCTTCTGGTGGGTGTGGTGGTTACTTGTGATTACTTTTAGACTGGTTTGTTTTAATTTTGTGTTCCTTTGTTTTTACATGAGTGTTACTGAGTGTCTTTGAGTACCTGTGTTGACGTGAGGTGGTATTGCATTGGTGTTTGGTGGGTGTGGTGGTGATTTGTGGTTACTTTTACATTGGTATGACTTAATTTTGTGTTCTTTGTGGGTGTTAAGTGAGTGACAGATGTGAGGTGGTTACTAGGCTGAATATCTAATGTCTTTAAAATCTATACACGTAATAGGAAAACAAGTGCACAATTAAGTTTTGTTTTTCATTTACTTTTGCTTGTTTTTAGTGTTACAAGACTGAGGTACGGTAAGATACCAAGTTAACTCAATTTCTAACTTCTGTAAAATCTCTGCACGTAATATCAAGACACCAGAGTAAATTCGTCCTTATCTTCTTCATTCTCTGGTTAGCCGTTGGTGTTACAAGAATGAGATAACGTCAAATAGCGAAGTCGTCAAATAGCAAAGTCAACTGAATTTTTAACACTCCTAAGACCAATGCACGTAATACCGATCCACCTCAACACAGCAGTTTTCTTCATTCTCTGGTTCGCTATTGGTGTTACATGAATAAGATAACGTCAAATAGCGAAGTCGTCAAATAGCAAAGTCAACTGAATCTTTAACACTCCTAAGACCAATACACGTAATACCGAGCCAGTTCAACACTGCAGTTTGGCTTTCACTTCACTTTACGGCTTCCTTACGGTACTGAGTAACTGACGTAATGATAAAATAGAACTAACAAGTAATTTTAACCCACAGAAGAGTAATATCTGTACGTGACATGTTCCATTGTACCTCAGACGCCACCTAGATCCTCTTCCTCCTCCACCGTTACCTGTCCGTCCATGGCTGATTAATCAAAGCCCGCCCGGTGAATGGACGTGAATTACAAAACCACATAATGTATCTATTGAATCGTCCTTAGCATTCATTTCCTTACAGGTGTGAAAAGTCTCCATATTAGAGAGAGAGAGAGAGAGAGAGAGAGAGAGAGAGAGAGAGAGAGAGAGAGAGAGAGAGAGAGAGAGAGAGAAATAACTGTCCCTTAAAATATTCTTTCTTAAATATTTCTCAACCTGAAAAGACAATACTGATTTTTTGGAAGTTCTCATGCTTTCTAGAGAGAGAGAGAGAGAGAGAGAGAGAGAGAGAGAGAGAGAGAGAGAGGAGGCACTAGGAGCAGCCACAAGACTCGCCCAAATGAAGCAATCGTCCTCAGCCACTTCGGGAAAACTTGCCTGTTGTGGTCGGGGGAACCTTCCACGTAATGAAACTCAAGCTTGTATACTTTCTTTAACTTTGCACGGAGAGACAGGGAGGAGTCGTGAGTGAGAGTGAGGGGGAGGGGCAGTGGATGAAAGGGGAGAGATGGGGAGATGAATGGAAATGTAAGGGATAGGAAGGTGTGGGATGGGGGAGGTGAGATGAGGGAAAGGGAGGAAAATAAAGGATGGGTGGGGAGGTGAAGGAAGAGGAGATGGATGAGATGGTGAGGGAGAAGGAAACAGAGGACGACGAGAGAGAGAGAGAGAGAGAGAGAGAGAGAGAGAGAGAGAGAGAGAGAGAGAGAGAGAGAGAGAGAGAGAGAGAGAGAGAGAAAACATGTCATTCGGCTCACCCACACTTGCATTCATCCAAATTCAATTCCTTTCCTCATCAAACGCGAATATATTTTGCATGCACTCCGCGGCAAACACGTTGAGCCTCCTCTCGAATTTCACCAAAGACTAGTACTCATTCCAATTTCTCTGTCTGTCTCTCTCTCTCTCTCTCTCTCTCTCTCTCTCTCTCTCTCTCTCTCTCTCTCTCTATGACCTCAAAAATCCACGTATTACACAAAATTGAACAAAAAAAAAGTAATATAACAAAAAAACTATATTAATGCATCGTTCAATTCACCTTATAAAATTCCACAACTCTCTATGTTTATTCCTTTTCGTCCCCTTGTGTATACTATCGCAAAGTTATGCCCGGCAGTATTTTCCGTCTCCCTCTCTCATTTCCTTTAGTCATCCTTTAACGTGGTGCCAGGCAGAGAAAACGGGAAAATGTCCAAACCTGCAACATACGAAAGGACATAAATCCACATGAATATTAAGAATGTAACGTAATATGTGTGTGTGTGTGTGTGTGTGTGTGTGTGTGTGTGTGTGTGAGGTAATTATGTTGGCTAGAAATAACGGTATGAATATTTTTACTTCATGATATACTACACAGTTTTTTTTTTTTTTTTTTTTTTTGTTGCAGATACATGAAAGAAAACCAGGAAGTTATTATTTTTTTTCAATGCGTGACTTCGTTAAAAAATAGGATGAGAAATAAATAAGAAGGATGACAAAGAGAATGTAAAAATAATGAAGGATATGAGAGAAAAGTGATGACAATATAGAAAAGAAAGGAAGAAAAATAGGAAAAAATGGAAGAGGAAAAGTGGTATATAGAGATGAAAGGAAGAAAAGCAATCGAGAATAGGAAGAAAATAGGAAAGAAGGAAGATAAAAATTGGAAAAGGGACAAAAAAAAACGAAAGAAAATGGAAGACAAAATATATAGTGAAAGATGTGCAAATAAGTGTCAAGACAGATGAAAGGAAGAAAACCAATCGAGAAAGGGAGATACTACGAAAGAAGAAAGAGAAAAAAAGTGGAAAAGAGACAAAAAACGAAAGGAAAATAAAAGACAAATTAAAATAAAGAAGAAAAATGAAGCGAAATATGAAAGAATGAACGCAATAAAATGTATAGAGAGAGAGAGAGAGAGAGAGAGAGAGAGAGAGAGAGAGAGAGAGAG
>NC_059275.1:8262484-8264984 GCF_017591435.1 Portunus trituberculatus
TTATTTAATATCAGTAGCGTTTCTCTCCATCTAGAGGCTTTTTATGACGAATGCTTGAATCCTATAAATTTTTTTCCTGATGTTATTGGTTTGTGTGAAACACGCATGCATGACAATATTTCATCATTGTATAAACTGAATGCACATCAGACATATTACCAGAATAAGAACACTTCGGGTGGGGGGTTAGCTGTGTTTTTGAAAAATATATTTTGTGGTAAAGTTAATCAAAATTTGTCATTGCAGCTACCCCATATTGAGCCCATGTTCATGGAAGTGACTGGTCCTCTTAAGTTTATAATTGTTGTCATATACAGACCCCAAAATTCAAACTTTCAGAACTTCTAAAATTCGATGGAAGCAATCTTTTCTGTGATAGCCTCTGCATACAAATTACCTTGTTACATACTCGGTGATTTCAATATAAATCTGCTAAACAATACTAACACTATGGTAAAAGAATTTCATAACTTGTTCTATTCTAACTTTTTTCTTTTTTTCCTTTTTTCCTTTTTTCCTATAACCAAACCAACTAGAGTAACGAAATCTACAGCCTCCCCTTATTGACAATATTTGGTCTAACAACTTTGATGAATATAAATGTAGTAGAATTATTTATAGTACGATTAGTGATCATTTTCCAATGTTTTCTTCTTTTACGCTACCATCTGTTAATGAAGAACCATATCAATTAGTAAGAAAGAGGGTATTCAGTGATGGAGCCATTAACTCATTTACAGAATCATTATCAAGGTTTAATTGGAAGAAAAGTAATGTGCGGTCACGATGTGAACAAGGACTACGATGTGTACATGGAGGAGTTTCTAAAGTTATATGATTCTTGTTTTCCTGTCAAAGAATTCCTAGTAAAAAATAAGCACAAAAATAAACCATACATAACCGCTGCTATTAAGAAATCAATTAAAGTAAGAAATAGATTACAAAAGCTATACGCGAAGTGGCCCTTAACTTATGAAAAACAGTTTAAGACATACAGAAATATGTTGACATCTATAATTAGAGAGGCAAAATCCAAGAATAATAAAAACACTCTAGAGAATAGTAAAGGAGACGCCAAAAAAACTTGGAAAATGTTAAATAATCTACTTGGTAAAGATAGGAAGAGTAACGCTGATACATATGTAAATCAGGGAGTAACTTTGACAGATAGTTTTGATATAGCAGATGGATTTAATAATTATTTCAGTAGTGTAGCAGAAAATTTGGCAGAACGTATAGAGGAACTCAGAACACACTTCAGCAGCTATTTACCTCCACCAGTACCTTTTTCTTTTTATCTGCGGCCAACAACATGTGTAGAGATAAGTAATATCATAACTACTATGAGGGAAAAAAGTCCCAGGTTACGATGATGTTAATATAAGTATTATTAAAGAATGTAAAGAAATTGTTGTCCCTTTTCTGGAATATATTATTAATAAATCTTTTGTTTTAGGATGCTTCCCAAAGGCATTGCAGATCGCAAAGGTGGTGCCAATTTACAAAAAGGGGACGAATCTTTGTTTTCAAATTATAGATCAGTGTCAATTTTACCCTGTTTAAGCAAGACATTTAAAAAAATTGTAGTGTACAGAATAATGGATTATTTGGTAAAAAAATTCAATAACATCTAATGCTCAATTTGGATTTAGAAAAAAATTACTCAACTGAAATGGCCATCCATTTTCTTTGTAAAAACTTATATTCAGTTTTAGATAACAAAATGTATCAATTAACAGTTTTCTGTGATTTGTCAAAAGCCTTCGACACGATTAATCATTCTATTTTGCTGGGTAAATTAACAGTCTATGGTATAAGGGGACAGGCATATACATGGTTCAAAAGTTATTTAAGTTCAAGAACACAATACACGGTTTTCAACAACATCAAATCTTAATAATGTAAGGATGTAACATGTGGAGTTCCGCAAGGTTCCATACTGGGAGCATATCTATTCTTAATTTATATTAATGACATTACATTTTGTTCTAATACATTGAAATTTATTTTGTTTGCTGATGATACTAATATTTGTTTACAAGGTAGTGACTTACAAACCCTCGTCAATTCCATGAATTTTGAGTTGGTAAATGTAATAAACTGGATAAACAGCAATAAGTCATCACTAAATGTAAACAAAACTCAATACATGCTCACAAACCCACATATGACACAACCAATAAATTTTGATATAAAAGTTAATAATTTGAAATAACCGAGTGGATACAAAAAAGTTTTTGTGGGTATAACAATCGATCCTCCTCCTCCTCCTCCTCCTCCTCCTCCTCCTCCTCCTCCTCCTCCTCCTCCTCCTCCCTCCCTTCCCTTCCCATCTTCCTCCCCCGCCCCTCCCCCTTCCCACTCCCCCTTCCCTCCCAGTACCAAGTTCCTTTCCAAACCTTACCGTGTGATTGCTGAGACACATACTATGTCATTAACTAAGAATATTACATGAATGTATGTGAATGATATGGGGCAATTCTAATAGGTTTCCTTTTAT
>NC_059275.1:8269984-8284984 GCF_017591435.1 Portunus trituberculatus
CAGTAAATAGGTACGGGATGTAACTCGAGGGGTTGTGGCCTCGCTTTCCCGGTGTGTGGAGTGTGTTGTGGTCTCAGTCCTACCCGAAGATCGGTCTATGAGCTCTGAGCTCGCTCCGTAATGGGGAAGACTGGCTGGATGACCAGCAGACGACCGTGGTGAATTACACACACACACACACACACACACACACACACACACACCGGTCTATGAGCTCTGAGCTCGCTCCGTAATGGGGAAGACTGGTTGGGTGACCATAAGGCAACCGAGGTGAATTACACACACACACACACACACACACACACACACACACACACACACACACACACACACACACACACACACAAAGACAACAAACAAACATTTATACAGACAGACGGACAAATACAGATAGATAGAAAAACACAGAAATACAGATATATTGAGACACAAAGACAGACAGATAAGAGAGAGACGTAACAAGAAATACTGACAGATACATACACACACACACACACACACACACACACACACACACACACACACACACACACACACATACATACATACAGACAGACAGACAGACAGACAGACAGACAGACACAGAAAAGGTTGCGAGAATGAATATTTCTAACCATGACAAAAGGTGAAGACAAAATAAGATCGCTGTGACGTGAAGATGACCTCAGCAGGGGTCACCGGGTCACCGTATGCCTCTGACCCCTCCCTAACCCCTTCCCCAAGATAAGCCGCTTTGTGTGTCTGTGTGTGTGTGTGTGTGTGTGTGTGTGTGTGTGTTTCCAAACAGCCATATGCAGGATTTTCTCCCCGAGAATCACTAAAACTCTTCTTTGCACACACACTGGCACACACACACACACACACACACACACACACACACACACACACACACACACACACACACACACACACACACACACAAAGACAAAGACAAACGCTAAACAATCAACACAATGCACTCTCAGCTCATCTTGTCTCCCTTCCACACACACACACACACACACACACACACACACACACACACACACACACACACACACAAAAGACACAGACATTTTCTACTACTTATACACCTTCTTCAATTTATTTCACTCTTCTTACCTCCCTCCCATCTTTCCTCTCCCTTCCTTCCATATCTACCCTTTTCAATTCCTCATGTTTTTTTTTCTTCTATTCCTGTCTTTTATTCCAACTTCCTTCTTTCACTTCCTTCCTTCTACATTTTTTCTCCCTTCCCTTAATGCCTTTGTTCTCCTCAATACTTGTTTTCTCTTTTTTCGTCTTATTCCTATACTTCCTTTCACTATTTATGCATCTTCCTGTTTTTAGTGCTTTCCTTCTACCTCCCCATTCCCTTCCTTCCCTGCCCTTAATGCCTTTGTTCTCTCACTTCTTTCCTTTTCCTTTCTTATCGTCTCATTCCTATTTCTCCTTTCACTGTTTATGCAACTTCCTACCTTCCTATCACCTCTTCATTTTGCTACACAGAAACCCTTGTTGAATTCTTTTAAAATCAAGAAAACACCCAAAAAACCTGAGAATCTGTATCATAGAACACTGCAGCCTTTGAAACACTTCTTACAAAAGATATGACAAGTGGAGAACGATAAGAAACTGAAGATAATGGATGGACAATTTTGTTTCTCTTCTAATCATACTTCGCAGAGCCAACTGAAGTATAAGACACGTGTAAAGTTCAAGGCTAGGTCAGGAGGGAGAGAAGTACAGGTGTGAGAGGTTAATGAGTGCAATTTGCAGGTACAGTCACACAGGTCTCTGAGAACGACTGGCTGCGTAACTGATGTGAAAATGAATAGACTAGAGGAGGGTGTTAGTAGCAGTAGTGGTGGTGGTGGTGGTGGTGGTAGTGGTGGTGGTGATGGTGGTGGTGAGAGGTGGTCTTGCACAACGTGTTTTGATCTCAAGATCATGTTTGGAGTGTTCATTCTCTCTCTCTCTCTCTCTCTCTCTCTCTCTCTCTCTCTCTGAATGTGTGTGTGTGTGTGTGTGTGTGTGTGTGTGTGTGTGTGTGTGTGTGTGTGTGTGTGTGTGTGTGTGTGTGTGTGTGTGTGTGTGTGTGTGTGTGTGTTGTGTGTTATTCTAAGCGGCTTGGTTGTGTGTGTAACTATCCTTTGTATGTGTGTGTGTGTGTGTGTGTGTGTCATTTATGAAGTGTCTCTTAGGCTTAATGTTTGTGAAATGCTTGGTGCAGCTGTGGCAGGAATACTAGTGTTGGTTGATGGTTGTTGTGTTAGGTGAGGTGAGGTGGTGTTCAGTGGTCCTGGAGGCGGCAGTGAGTGTGTTGACTCGTTATTAGACTTGTACCAATAGTGACCAATGAGATACAAAGAACACCAAGCAATACACTAACACACGACACACTAAACAATAAATGCACAAATGAATGAATAAATAAATAGATAATATGCACAATAACAACACCATAATAAACTGGAAATCCCTCCCTGCTTCTGTATTTCCAACTTCCTGTAACTTGACTTCATTTAAGAGGAAGGTTTCAAGTCATTTATCCCTTTCTTTTGGCTAACTCTTGGACCTGCATGGGAACTTTCAACTAAGTGGTCATTATTTTAATTTTTTGTTACCTTTTGCCAGTTTTTCTCTCCTAGAAAGAAATTAAACTAAAAACCAACCCCATACAAACATATTTATTGAAACTTATTGAAACAAGAGCCACGTGTTCACAGTACCACCACCACCACCACCACCACTACAACAAAGTCACACTAATACAAGTTAGAAGCATTAAAAAAAAAAAATCCCACTACCTGTAGCTGTGGAGGCTCAAGGCATATCCACGGGGCACCACCTGGGACTGTCTAGGGGGCGGAGGCGGGAGGTCAGGTGGGGCTGGAATCCGGGGGGTCCGACAATCAGGGGGGCGACCATTACGGAACCAAACGATCGACGCTCCGTAATTGATGGGGGTGAAAGATGCGGCGGCCCTTGATGAGCGGCGCCGGGATTGCCTTTGTGGGGATCCTGGCTTTGCGTGTGATCCTTCAGGCGGCGTTAGTATGGCTGGGATGGTAATAGTAGGATGGGTAGGATTGCTGTAGTAGGATGGGTTAGGATGGATTTTGAAGAATGGGTAGAATGGGATGGATGGCTGGGATGAGTATAGTAGGATGGGTTAGGATGGCTATTGTAGGATGGGTAGGATTGCTGTAGTAGGATGAGTTAGGATAGTTATTGAAGAATGGGTAGAATGGGTTGGATGGCTGGGATGGGTATAGTAGGATGGGTTAGGATAGGTAGGATGGGTTAGGATGGTTATCGTAGGATGGGTAGGATTACTATAGTAGGATGGGTTAGGATGATTATTATAAGATGGGTAGGCTGGGTTGGATGGCTGGGATGTGTATAGTAGGATGGGTTAGAATAGATAGGATGGATCAGGATAGTATAGTAGGATAGTTAAGATAGTTATAAAAGAATGGGTTAGGATAGGTATGAAGGATTGGATGGGTGAACTTGTGGCGATCTGTTAGTATATCTCATTATTTTTCCTCTTTTTCTCTTCTTCTTCTTCTTCTTCTTCTTCTTCTTCTTTTTTCTTCTGCTTATTTTTCTTCGTTCTTGATTCCTTCTTTGGTTTTGTTATTGAGTCTTTATATTCAGTCAGTGTTTCCTTTGTTTTTTCCTCTTTATTTTCTTTATAAGTCTTCTTTTCTTTCCATTTCTCAAGATTTCTTTCCTAATTCTTATTATTTTTTGTTTAGTTCATATTTTTTTAGTTTTTTAACATTTTTATTCGTTTTCATCTTTTCTCTTTTTCTTTCTTCTCATATGTCTTTCTTTCTTATATCTTTTTTCATCCTTGATTTATTTGTTTTCCTTTTCTTTCCATTTTCCTTTCCATCTTCCATATTTGGTGATTTAATAAAAAGGCCTTTCTCTTTTTTTTACTTTTTATTTATTTCTCTATCCTTATTCATCTTTTGTTCCTTCTTCTCCCTATAATTCGCGGCACTTTACTATCCTTCCTTTACCGGTTCCTTTCATTTCACAGTTTTCTTCCATATTTTTCTTTTCTCTTTCTCTTCTTCCCTCCTTTCTGTTTCCCTATTGCTCGCTTTTCCGACAATTCTCTTTTCCTTTCTCTCTGCAATTTTTCCATTTCCTTTTATCAATTATTTTCTCTGCTTTCTCTTTTGGCGTGTCTCTTCTGCCTCGTCTCTTCTTCCTATTCTATCTTCACTCAGTCTTTTTTTTTTTCATTAATCTGCTTTGTTATTTTGGGATCGCTAAGAGTTGCAGTTCAGGATTTGTTCAAGCACAAACTCAACCCACACGCACACACACACACACACACACACACACACACACACACACACACACACACACACACACACACACACACGTTTCAATGTTCGTTTTCATTTCTCTTCCTTTTCTATGTTTTCCTTTTATCTTTCTCCCTTTTCCCTTTCCTTTATATTTCTTTATCAATTAACAAAGAAAATGATAAGATATAAAGATAATGACTTCTTCACATCTCTACGTTTCAATATTCCTTTTCATTTATCTTCCTTTTCTATATGTTTTCCTTTCATCTTTCTTCCTTTTTCCCTTTCCTCTTATATTTCTGTATCATTTAACTGAGAAAATGATAATATAGAAAGATAATTACATCTTCACATATCAACCCCTTCCTTCATTGTCTACATATTGTCCTGACACGTGGTTCTTGTTTTTATGGAATAGGGGAAAGTTGGCCAAGTGCAACAAAGAATAAAAAGAAATATGCCTACTTGATTTCCAGTTCCCAAGACGATTAAGAGAGTTAGCCAATTTATAGCATTTCAAAGCTTCACTCACCGATTCGAACACTTTGGAACGAGTAAGTATGATTCATTTATTATATTTTGGCTATCTATAATGTGTAATTCGATCTTAGTTTGTTCTCGGAAGTTTAGATCTAATTATGAGGCAAAAAATTGGGAAGTTGTAGTTTTTATCCGGTCCTATAATGGAGTGTCTGATATGTTGTATGTATTTATGATTTGCAATGGGGTGTAAATTTCTCCTCGTACGCTTAACCCCTCCAGAACCATGACGAGTTTTCATATTGATTCTGGTTAATATTTGGTGATTTTATACAGCTTTAGAAACTCGAGTGTGTGTGATTTTTTTATAGTGAAGACTGTAGTCATTAATCTTCTGACCTCCATAGACCTTTCCCAATGTCAATAAAATGGTCTAATCGTACAGAAATTTAAAGTTCAAAATGTGTCGCAGTATTGAAGGGGTTAAGATCCATTTTCCAAGGTACAAACAAAGAGATTTAAGCTTTTCCACTACCACAATCTACAATACTGAAGAGATTAAACATAAATAAATACATTTCATAGTTTTATCGTATTATACAAAATATCAAATAAAACAAATGAATAGATAATAAATAAACAGATAAATAAATAATTTAATCAGATTATAATAAGTAAGATCATAATTTCATAAGTAAGATGATAATAAGCAAGATGATAATAAGCAAGGTGATAATTTTCGTTGCGTTTCGGAAGAGGAAGGAAGCAATACTCCTAATTAAAGGAAAGCCGAGGCGGGAACTTAATCCTTTACTAACGCCATAACACGATCCACACAAGACAGAGGGAAGATAGATAATAAAAAACACATAGAGCCATTTTACATTGCTTTTCAAGACACTCCCGTTGGTTAATGTTTTCTAAGGAGAATATAAGATAAATTGTATGTCTTTATATAAGTAGACACTTTTCTCACTTAACATTATTACCATTTTGCATTTTTTTTGAAGTAGAGAATGAGAAAAGTGTAGTAGATAATCAAGACTGTATATAGTAATTCTACATCACTATTTCAAGACATTTGTCCCTGTTTTCTGGCTAACTCCTCTCTTATCTTTTAGGAAGCTTACAGTTTAAGTGGGCATTTCTTTTTTAAATATTTTGTTGCCCTTGGTAAGCGTCCCTCTTGCATAAATAAAATAAGACACATTTTTTTTCCAGGTCATTAAAAGAAATAAAAATAAAATGGTGTCATTAGATATCCAAGACGGAATTAACACAAGTTTATCGTTTTTCTATTATGAGCCACGATTTATTTTTCTTTGTACAAGACGATAAGGAAAAAAAAAAGAAAAATATAGGCTTGCTTGATAAAGCTAAAAAAGGACATCACACTGCAGTTAAGTGAGGGTAAGGTAGATTAAATTAGTTAGGTTCAGTAAAGTAAGTTTATGCCGAGGTCAGGTTAGACAAGGTTAAGTTACGTACGTTAGATTTCCCTTAAGAAGAAATGAAGATAAGTATAAGACAGTTTCCATTTTCAACGCCATTTACGAGGCTGTCTTAATCCCGGGCATTTTCCGAGCCGCTAGGAAAAGAATCAGAAAAGCAATACTCTTAAAGATAGCTAGGAGGAGGAGGAGGAGGAGGAGGAGGAGGAGGAGGAGGAGGAGGAGGAGGAGGAGGAGGAGGAGGAGGAGGAGGAGGAGGAGGAGGAGGAGGAGGAGGAGGAGGAGGAGGAGGAGGAGGAGGAGGAGGAGGAGAAGGAGAAGGAGAAGAAGAAGGAGGAGGAGGAGGAGGAGGAGGAGGAGAAAGAGAAGGGGGAGGAGGGGGAGGAGGAGGAAAGACAGAGAAGAAGAACAACAACAACAATAACAACAACAACAATAACAACAACAAAAAGAACAAGAACAAGGAAAATCGCCACCACCACCACCACCACCACCACCACCAACAATAACAACAACAAAAAAAAAAGGAAGCAGGAGTATCGGGGAAGGAGGCTTAATACTAACGGTGCGCGGTGCTTTGAAGGTACAGGCGCGGTACACAAGTGGCGCTGCCTTCACTCACTGCAAGACAAGTGTGCAAAGCTGAAGGAGAAACAAGAGATGAAATTGACACTGCCATAAACTCTGACCAAGTCTTTCCTCTTATTACTGCAGTGTGTTTCTACTTGAGATTTTGTTTTTCCTTGACTTTACACACACACTCTCTCTCTCTCTCTCTCTCTCTCTCTCTCTCTCATTCAGAAACGCCTACCCTCTCACTACGACAATTTTTTCAAGGCCACAGAGACAACTAGCAGGGTTTTCAAGACAGTTTCTCTTTAATAAACTAGAAATCTTGCCAGTCTATTACCAAAACCATTAAAACACGTCTTAAAACACGAGTTTTTCAACTGGAGCCTTTGGAAAGCAGTGACGGCGAGAGAGCAAAGCGTTTCAGAATCTCTCTCTCTCTCTCTCTCTCTCTCTCTCTCTCTCTCTCTCTCTCTCTCTCTCTCTCTCTCTCTCTCTCTCTCTCTCTCTCTCTCTCAGCAACACAAGTCTCTGGATATCACGCTCTGCAAAACAAACACACGCCCTCTGTTTGTGTTGCATCAGCAGTCACGCCGCCAAGCAACATTTACACTACACAACCACACAGAGGGATACTTCTTCTTGCTCTCTCCTCCTCCTCCTCCTATTCCTCCTCCTTCTCCTTTTTCTTCTCCTCCTCTTC
Source organism: Portunus trituberculatus (assembly GCF_017591435.1). Classification (NCBI taxonomy): domain Eukaryota; kingdom Metazoa; phylum Arthropoda; class Malacostraca; order Decapoda; family Portunidae; genus Portunus; species Portunus trituberculatus. The sequence continues at coordinate 8,277,499 of NC_059275.1, forward strand.
CTCCATCAATAGAACTGCCCCAAAATTGAATCGCAGTAAGGATGGTTGTGATAAAAATAGATTGGTCTGAAGTGGTAAGGATGTAGATGATTAAAAAGTTGTGATTTTAGTCTTTGTTTTTTATTTTATGATTACTTATTGCGTAGCCTTCATCATCACCATCATTGTCATCATCATCATCATCATCATCATCATCATTATTGTTGGTATCATCTTTACTAGAGTTACGTTTATCATCATCCTAGTCATCGTCATTGTAAAAGAATAAAGATTTGTGTCAACTTTACTATTTTGGGGGATTGGAATGGAATTTAAGCTTTTCTTCATCATATTTTTTTCTATATTTCTTATGCCTTTAACTGATATTATATAGATGGAAATAAAAACCACATACTTTTTTTTTACTACACAGATAAAACAAAAAAACTTTCCCAAAATCTTGATAAAAAACATAAAAAATAAGAAAAAAACTAATCTTTCATAACCCTATAAAAAACATAAGAAAATAAGAAAAAAACATAAAACTACAAGAATACACGAGAATTCCACGTAACACTCTTCTCCACTCATCCCATCCACCTGCCTGTCTATTCCACTCCACACTGGCTAATCTCACTTCACCTCTCCACACCTGACTGCTTCCCTGGCTAAGTAGAGTTTAGATTCAGTGACTAAAGGGGTGATTTTCCAATTAAGACGTGTTTAATCTTAATCCAGTGAGAATATACCGTCTAAATATGACCCAGTGATGCTAATGAAAGGATGAGAATGCTAATAGGGAATGGATATGGTAATGGAGGTAGGGATTTTGGGGCTCAAGACGTGTTTAACCCCTTCAATCCTAGAACGCATTTGTATATTTGGATTTGTGTACAATTAGACCACTTTTTTGACATTAGGATGAGTCTATGAAGGTCAGAAGATTAACGGCCACAGTCTTCACTATTCTAATCCCTCCATAAGTTTCTGAAGTTGTATAAAATCACCAACTAGAAAGCAGAATGAATATGGAAACGCGTCATGGTACTTACGAGGTTGATCCTATATTCTATCCCTGCGAGTGAATCATTACGCCTCTTGTTTGTCTGACTTGTAAGGATGGAGTAAATGGGATGAAAGGAAATAGTGAAGAGGAGAGAAATGAAGGATATAAAGAGAAGGGATTATTTTTTGTGGTTTTATGATTCCTACTTTCCAATTTTAGAACGAAGGAAGGATGAGAAGAGAGAGAGAGAGAGAGAGAGAGAGAGAGAGAGAGAGAGAGAGAGAGAGAGAGAGAGAGAGAGAGAGAGAGAGAGAGAGAGAGAGAGAGAGAGAGAGAGAGAGAGAGAGAGAGAGAGAGAGAGAGAGAGAGAGAGAGAGAGAGAGAGAGAGAGAGAGAGAGAGAGAGAGAGAGAGAGAGAGAGAGAGAGAGAGAGAGTAGGTCGTAATCATCAGGTAAGGTCGTATGAAGGCCAAGTCGTTTCCGAGCTAAGCCTTAACGGGTACGACCATTAATTTGCATATTGGGAGTAAGGAGGCACTTGTGTGTGTGTGTGTGTGTGTGTGTGTGTGTGTGTGTGTGTGTGTGTGTGTGTGTATTAATGGTTATGGCAGTGATAAACTTCGTGCACATATGAGTTACAGGGTGTACGTATGTGATGTCTGTACGTGTGTGTATGTGTGTGTGTGTGTGTGTGTGTGTGTGTGTGTGTGTGTGTGTGTGTGTGTGTGTGTGTGTGTGTGTGTGTGCGCGCGTAAATCAGGGTATGGTTCAGTGCCTTCAGACGTCAGGAGTAAAATTGGAACAAATGTTTTAATTATGTAAATTGCGTTGAAGTATCTAATTTATACCAGAGAGAGAGAGAGAGAGAGAGAGAGAGAGAGAGAGAGAGAGAGAGCAACAATATTCATTAAATAATATATTTTTTTGTACATTTGCAACTTTGTCAAGGGATTGAAATAATAATACTGACTGATAAGTGTCGATGCATAATTATTAATTTTTTAATGCATTAATTTGCTGCTCATCATTTTTTATTCATTCATTTTTCTTAATTTAATTTCTTTTTCCAGAGGTGATATGAAACAAAATGAAGATTATGAGAGTGTGAAATACTTAACCGTTTTAATTTAATTTAATCATACTTGTATATTAAAATGGTTGGAGTACACACACGCACACACACACACACACACACACACACACACACACACACACACACACACACACACACACACACACACACACACACACACACACACACACACACACACACACACACACACACACACACACACACACACACACACACACATATACTTCTCATTTTGATATATCAGTACACATTTAATAGAATTCTCTCTCTCTCTCTCTCTCTCTCTCTCTCTCTCTCTCTCTCTCTCTCTCTCTCTCTCTCTCTCTCTCCACACTTTCTTCCTCATTTCCCTCCCCAAGGCACGATTAGTTTTCTTCCCTCTCTTTACAACCTTCCCTACACACTCCACCTCCACCCTCACCTCCTCCTCCTCCTCCTCCTCCTCCCCTACCAAGCCATTCCTTTCCTCCTCCCTTAGGCATCACCATAGGGACCCAAAATATTTATCCTATGCCTCTCCCAACGAGAAGAAATGGTGTGCCACTGCAACCTTGACACACACACAGCTGTTCCCTGACCATTATGTGTTTTTATATATTGATCCTTCTGCGAACAGCGATTATATGTCCATTAACTTGTTTGTATCTATTCCTTCTGTTTGTTTCCCCTTTTTTTTATAGTGTCAAGGGAGCAGTCGTGTTGGTGTTTGGTTATTTTGGGTTTATTTATTTGTTTGGTTTATTTTCTTTTTTTTTTTTTTCATGTGTGTCTTGTGAGGGTTGTAATGTGAAAGTCTGGTGATTTTTTGTTGCTCTCCTGTTTTATTTTTATTTTTTTTTATCATTTAAGTCATTTGTACAAGGAGAAGAGAAGAGCAGAGGAGAAAGGAAAAGGCAAGTTAGGAAAATATAAGATAAGGCAAGACAATCTCAGTATGTTATTCATTAAAGAAAATTATATACTGTTTCTCTCATTTTTTTTCAGAGGGAAAGGAAAGAAAAACATGGATGAGTGAAGATCTCGCATTTGTGAAGTGGACGGAATAGTGGTATGAATGTGAGTAAAAATCCTTCATACATCAGAGATAGAGACAGAAAAATCATCGAGAACCAGTTACACTTTTGGACACGCGTTGCACTAAAGGTCTTTATTCAGAAACGCTTTGCTCTTTCCCCACGACTGTTTTCCAAGGCCACAGAGATGATTAGCGGGGTTTCAAGAGCGTTAGTCCAATTAATAGTGTAGAAATCGTGTCCATCTGCCTCTAGAACCACAAATACATCTTAAAAATAACTCGTGTAAACTAAAATAAAGACTTTTGGAATAGTGAAGGTGAAGTGTTTGAGAATAAGAGCACTAAAACTCGACAAACGTAAAATATTAGAATTTTGAGATGAATGTTCTGAAATTTGATGCAAGACACACATGTAAAAAAAAAAAAAGACGTCATAAACTTGTCATGCTCCTTCACATCATATCCCGCCACCTTCCTCTCTTTCCTCCAAAACCAAGAATTCCTAGTGGCTGTATTTGTGTGGTTTTTCTCCTCTCCCTTGGTAGTTCTTCCCCCCCCCCCGCTCTCTCTCTCTCTCTCTCTCTCTCTCTCTCTCTCTCTCTCTCTCTCTCTCTCTCTCTCTCTCTCTCTCTCTCTCTCTCTCTCTCTCTGACACTCCCTCTCGTCCCTCACTCTGGCTACCTCCTCCTAACTTTCTCTCCTGAAAGGATTCAAAGTGTATGGACGAGAAATAAGGTCTAGTCTGGTCTGTCTTGTCTGCTCTCTCTCTCTCTCTCTCTCTCTCTCTCTCTCTCTCTCTCTCTCTCTCTCTCTCTCTCTCTCTCTCTCTCTCTCTAACACACACACAGACACACACTTTACCAACATCCACTTATGTATGAATGTCACACACACACACACACACACACACACACACACACACACACACACACACACACACACACACAGGCTTGGCAACAACACTCATGCTCGTTCAAAGAAAATGGGATCAGGTTGCAACTCAAAAGGATAAACACAAGGAGGCTGTGTGTGTGTGTGTGTGTGTGTGTGTGTGTGTGTGTGTGTGTGTGTGTGTGTGTGTGTGTGTGTGTGTGTGTGTGTGTGTGTGTGGAAGACTTATTGGTGGTTGTCTTGTCTTCTCTTATTTGTTTTTCTATTTCTCTTCTTTTTCTTCGTTCTGTTTTTCTATTCTTCTGTTATCTTTTTATTTCTCCTTTTGTCTTTCTTATTTTTCAATTTTCTTCTTTCTTCATTTTATTTCTTCCTTTACTTTTCCTTTCTTTCTTTTCAACACCTTTCTTTTCATTGTTCTTTATTTCATCTTTTCCTTCTTTTGATTCCACTTCTGTCTTCATTTCTTTTTCTTTTCCTCACTATCCTCGTTATTGGGTTTTCCCTTTGATTTTTTCCTTTCCTTTCGTTCCTGCCTTCTTTGCTCCTTGTTTTCTTCTTCCTCAACCCCTAACTACCTCACAAACACCAGTCAATTCCCTCACTGTCTTCTTTTATCTCTCCTTTTTCCTCTCTTCTTTCTCTTTCTCTCTCTTCTCACCTTTACTTTCTTTCCTTCTTAATTTTCCTTCTACTTCTCTCTCGCACAGTTATCATTACCTGCCTACCCTCATTACATTTTCCCCTCATCTTTCCTCCAGCATACTTGTCCCATCATCCCTCCACTATCGTTTTTCCCTTCCCTTATCGTTTTTTTTTTCCACCTCTTAACAATAATAGGAATTCGACCTAAAGGGAATAAAGAATAAGAGGAAAGAAAATGGAGTTCCTTGTTACTTTCTTCGAGGGGAAACTTTTTTAAAATCACGTCCAGCTTGTTAGGAGATTGGCAGAGATTGGAGGTGGTGGTGGTTGTGGTGGTGGTGGTGGTGGTGGGTGTTTTTCTTCTCTTTTTTTTTTTTATATCTACCACGTGTGCTTGTTGGGTGGTGATTGGCAGGTGCTTTTGTTGTTGTTGTTGTTGTTGTTGTAATGGTACTGAGAATATTGTTGTTTTAATATTAGTATAAAATTCAATCTTATCTTTTCATGTTATTTTTTCTAATTGCATTGTTTTGCATTATGTACTATCTAATATAATGTACTATTAGGTTTTTTTCTTCTCTTATTCCTTAACATTTATTAATTCACGTACATATTTCTAGGTTTTGGCCAAATTCTGAAGACATATTTTCCAGCTTACTTATTACCATTCACCATTTTTTATTGTTTTTAGTGTCTTTGCTTCGCCTCTTTATAAAAAAAAGGTACCTGTGAGTTTTTTCATTCTTTACATGTTGAAGTTGTTTTTTTTCTTAACATCCTTCGTTTCACATCTTTATGTAAAAAAATACGGATTTCCTGTGACTTTTTATCCGTTTTATGTTTGGCATTTTTTTTTTTTTACTTTATATCCTTTCTTTCAGTTAATCAAGCTCTCCCACCTCTCCCTCTCTCTCTCTCTCTCTCTCTCTCTCTCTCTCTCTCTCTCTCTCTCTCTCTCTTTCATAATGGCAGTAATGTCTTGAAACGATCATCTGATTCCCATGTCTCATTCCTCTCATTAAGCCGCCAAGATTCTCCTTCAGAAACCAGCTTGGGAACCTAAATTATAGACGAGGAGGAGGAGTAGGAGGAGTAGAAAGAGAAGGAGGAGGAGGAGGAGAAGGAAGAGGAGGACAGAAGGAACTATAAAGATTGAGATGATAAAGAGACGAGGGAAAGAAAAAAAAAATAGACGGAATGAGAAAGTGGAGGATGGCGAAGGAAAAAGATTAAGTATGAGATGATTACGAGAGATGAGTGAAGAGAAAGAGAAGGAGATTAAAAGGAAGGATGAGAAATAGAAAAGGAAATGGAGGGAAAAAGAGAATCTGACGACAAGGAAAGAAAACAAAAAGGAGAAGAATTGGTGATGGGAATGGAGTAAAAGCAGAGGAGGAAAGGAAAATGGAGGATAAAAAGTAAGAAATAAAGAGGAAGAGAAGAAGAAAGGTGATGGGAGGAATTGAGATAGAAAAAATAAGAAAATAAAAACGGGATTAATGGAGAGAAAAGTAAAATATATTAGAGATAAGAAAATAGAGAGAAATGAGTAAAAAGTAAATAGGTAAGAAGAGAGTAAAGCAGGTGAACGTACGCAATGGAAAACAAGATAAAGAAAGAGAAAAATTAAATAAACAATAGCAAATAAAATCAAGGTATTTAAAGTACAAAAAGAATAATAAAAAAATAACGTCGAACTGTAAATCACTGTAAGAAAAATAAAGATTGAAAGAAGATAAAAAAAAAAGTAAAGTAACAAAACATAGAGAAAGCAAAAATTGAATGAATAAGACAAATATATAGAACACACACACACACACACACACACACACACACACACACACACACACACACACCTTAGTCTTCCCAGCGTGGCGTTCCAGGTAGTGACACACGGGCGCTCATCTGTTCACCTGGAAAGAGGAACACCTAATTAGCCCCGTGAAGCACAAACACCTGCATGAGTTTACCTGTTTAATTTGCACTTGATTCCCACACACGTTACTCTTTTCACAGCTGAGAAGTTTTAAAAAAGATAAGTGTGATAGCAGTTATTGAAGGTATACACACACACACACACACACACACACACACACACACACACACACACACACGCTGAAAGGTGACTGAATGGAAAAAAGATGAGAAAATAAGGAGAAATATGAGGAGAAAGTGAGGAGAGAAATGAAGAGAAAATGAGGAGAAAAATGAGGACAAAATTAGAGAAAATGAGGTGAATTGAGGAAAAATATGAGGAGGAAAATGAGAAAACTAGAAGAAAATGAAAATTGAAATGAGGAGAAAAATGAGGAGAAAAATGAGGAGAAACAATGATGAGAAACAATGAGGAGATAAAGAGGTGAAAAATGAAGAGAAAAAAAATGAGAAAAATGAGGAGAAACAATGAGGAAATAATGAGGAGAAAATTGGAAAGAAAATGAAGTGAACAAATTTGAGAAAAATGAAGAGAAAAATGAACTGAAAAATGAGAAGATAAATGAAAAGAAAAGTAAAAATAAGTATGAAGGTCAAGTCGACAAGTTCCCAGTGAAATATTTCTTACCGACAAACTAATCTCCTCAAAAGCCAATCCCAAATGGCTTTCAAGGTCACTGGTGCGTGGGAGGGAGGGAGGGAGGAGGAGGAGGAGGAGGAGGAGGAGGAGAAGGAAAATAGAAGAAAGTAAGACTATTTCTATTCTTTCCACAGTCACGACCGCAACGTCAAAAAGTGATGGCGGTGGTGGTAGTGATAGTAGTAGTGGTGGTGGTGGTGGTGGTGGTGGTGGAAGGGAAGGATTAAGTTAGTGGAGGAGAAATGATGGGGAATGGCATGGTTCTTTTTCTGTCTCTCTCTC
>NC_059275.1:8294984-8297484 GCF_017591435.1 Portunus trituberculatus
ACTCTAACAACCTTCATTCAAACAACCTTCACTCTAACAACTTTCACTCTAACAACCTTAACTCTAACAATTTTCATTCTAAAAACCTTCACTCTAACAACCTTCACTCTAACACTCTTCACAAACAACCTTCACTAACAACCTTAACTCTAACAACCTTCATTATAACAACCTTCACTCTAACAATCTTCGCTAACAAAACAACCTTCACTCAAACAACCTTCACATTAACAACCTTCACCTTAACAACCTTCACTCTAACAACCTTCACCTTAACAACCTTCACATTAACAACCTTCACACTAACAACCTTCATTCTAACAACCCTCACTAACAACCTTCACTCTAACAACCTAACAACCTTCACTCTAACAACCTTCACACTAACAACTTTCATTCTAACAACCTTTACTAACAACTTTCACTCTAACAACTTGCACTAAAACTCTGACTCATCAACCTTCACTCAAAATCCACACCTGCCACCGATTCTCTACTACTAACACTTCATAAAATGTATGTAAAATATTTCTCAGACTCTAACTACACTTCTGTATCCCTTCGACACCTGCGAATAACAGTTAATTACGCGCCAGGTGAGACAGGTACAAGGTGTTACGAGACTCATTAGCCCAGGGATGTTTGCTATACGTCCCAGTTTCGATAATTGTGTCGCTTCCTTACGCGTTGCTTCATTTAGTTTATGACGGGTATTGGGGTATTTATTGGCTATGTGTTGTATTTTATGGCTTATGAGTTGCTCTGCTCTATTCCGTAACTCGTCTCTCACTAAATCTCTCCTGCAATATATTTACCTTATATATATAAATATATATATATATATATATATATATATATATATATATATATATATATATATATATATATATATATATATATATATATATCGTATGAAGGAGGAGGAGGAGGAGGAGGAGGACGACGAGAAGGAGGAAGAGAAGGAGAAGGAGAAAGAGGAGAAGAAAGAGAAGAAGAAGGAGAAGGAGAAGAAGAAAGAGGAGCAAGAGGAAGAGGAAGGGGACAAGTCTTAAACCTTTCAGCCTCTTCCAGCCAGCAGCTCCTCCTCTCACCATCTATGGAAACTAAGAACAAGGAAGAAAAGAAAAAATATGACAATTCTACTTCCATCTCTTCTCCTTGTTCACTTGAGTCTCCTTGTCTGCCTCTGAGTCTCTCATCAAGGCGGCTGTAACACCAACCACTGGCAACTCTACGGATGGTAAGAGAGAGAGTAAGAGTGAGTAAGAAGGAGTGAGAGGGAGTGATGGCCGCTACTCCTAATTCGGGGACGCATATTAGCTTTCTTTCTTCCTCTCCTCCTCCTCCTTCTTCTCCTCCTTCTCCTCCTCCTCCTGGAGCTCCACCGTCCTCAAGTGTTCTATATAGAGATGAGTGGTGGTGCTGATAAATTGAAATAAAACGGCATTATTTTTTTTTTCAAGGGTTTTTTTTTTGCCTTTTTTTTTTTTTTGTTAAAGGTCCTGGACATTTTTTTTCTAGTTTGGTGTTGGGAAAGGCGAAGTATCTGAGGTGTGTGTGTGTGTGTGTGTGTGCTTGTCTGTTTTTCCCGTTTTTTTTTTACTTTTATTTTTACAACTTTTATTTGAGTCAGGATTCTTAACTTTCCTTCCTTTGTTTTGTTCTCTCTCTCTCTCTCTCTCTCTCTCTCTCTCTCTCTCTCTCTCTCTCTCTCTCTCTCTCTCTCTCTCTCTCTCTCTCTCTCTCTCTCTCTCTCTCTCTCTCTCTCTCTCTCTCTCTCTCTCTCTCTCTCTCTCTCTCTCTCACACACACACACACACACACACACACACACACACACACGCCGGTAAGCGGCGAGGCAAATGGGCAAGCCTCTTAATGTGTGGGCTCTGTTCACCTAGCAGTAAATAGGTACGGGATGTAACTCGAGGGGTTGTGGCCTCGCTGTCCTGGTGTGTGTTGTGTGTTGATGTGGTGTCAGTCCTACCCGAAGATCGGTCTATGAGCTCTGAGTTCGCTCCGTAATGGGGAAGACTGGCTGGGTGACCAGCAGACGACCGAGGTGAATTACAAATGCTCATTCTACACAAAATAATCCTCTTTTTTTCCTACAATCTCACTACATTCCTTTCTGCACTTACACAGATCAGCAATACAAATAACTCTTCCTTAATTTCTTCACGTACACATAAACACACCTATGAGAGCACCACTTCCCTTTCCCTTCTTTCCTCGTGCAGCAAACACAACACCTGTAAACTCTTCCTTCCTCTCTACCTCCACCCTTGTATACACACCCTACTGCATTGTTTTCTTCCTCCTCCTCTTCTTTTTTTTTATTCTTACAATATGCACTGCTCGCTCTCTCTCTCTCTCTCTCTCTCTCTCTCTCTCTCTCTCTCTCTCTCTCTCTCTCTCTCTCTCTCTCTCTCTCTCTCTCTCTCTCTCTCTCTCCTTGCTAAACACAACATACTACTCGTCTTTGTTTTATTTACCTCTC
>NC_059275.1:8299984-8307484 GCF_017591435.1 Portunus trituberculatus
TCACTTTTTTTTTCTTTCTGTAGTTCACTTTCTGTCCTTTTTCTCCTTCCCGTCATTTGTAACTCTAAGAATGAAAGATAAATTTAGTTCTTCAATTTTGTCCTTCCTCTCTCTTTCCGTCTCACTTTTACTACTTTTCTCGTCTTTCCTTTTTCCTCATTTGTATCTTTCGCTTTATTCTCATCTCTGTAGTTCTTTTTTCTTTACAGTTTTCTATTTTTAGTCTAAATTTCTTTCTTTTTTTGTCTTCCGTAATTGTAAACATGAAGGATATTTAAATCTTTCCTGTCTTTATTTCTTCCCCCCCCCCTCTCTCTCTCTCTCTCTCTCTCTCTCTCTCTCTCTCTCTCTCTCTCTCTCTCTCTCTCTCTCTCTCTCTCTCCTTCCTTGTCTTTTGTACTTCATTTCAATCTCATCTTTTTTGTTCCATTTTTTTCTCTTTTTTGGTTTTCTCCTTTTTTATACGTTCCTTTGCATTTTTCCTCTATATTTCCCAAGTGGCTTCCTCTTCCTTCCATCTACTCTTTTTTCCCTCCCTCTATTACCCTTTCTTCTCTCAGACACAACTTGATTAAAACTCATTCACGGTCCTTCCTTTTTTCCCCTCCTCTTTCTCCTCCTCACCACCTCCTCTTCCCCTATCACCCTTTTTCCTCATATTACTCTTTCTATTCCTACTTAACTTTCTCCTCCTCTTCCTGTTATCACCTTTTCCCCTTTCATTTTTTTCTTGTCTTTTTTATCCTCGTCCTTTTCCTTTTAACATCAATTTTCTCCTATTTTTCTGTTTCTTAATCTTCCTCTTTCTCGTCCTTCTGTTTCTCCTACTTTCTATCTTATTCCTCCTCTTTCATCTCTCGCAATCCTTCATTTTCTCGTCTTCCTGTTTCTCCTCCTGCTGCTCCTCCTTTTCCGCCATCTTTATCATCTCTTTCTCGCTCCGGATTAGGCAGGGATATGAAGTTTCTTGGCCTTTATCTCCCCTTTCATCACATTCGTCAGCGTCTCACAAAGAGGAGAAGAAAGAGTTGGCGGGGTTCCTGGTTTGTTGTTTACTTTCCACCTACAGAAACTTTACTCTCTCTCTCTCTCTCTCTCTCTCTCTCTCTCTCTCTCTCTCTCTCTCTCTCTTTTCCTCTCTGTCTCTCTGTATCTGAAGACTCTATCTGTGTATCGATCTATCTATACACGAAATAATTCCACCGTGAAGACAAGCTGCGTCTCACTGAGGGAATAGAAATACGGGTTAGTTGTCAGCTTCCCTTCGCGTCCTCTCTTTTCAGCCTTTGAGTCGCTTCTTTTACAATGCGAGAGGGAAAAGTTGGGTGTTTTTTTTTACTGTCTCACGCGTAGAGTGTTGCTTCGATGCTCCGCCATAGAAAGAGAGCTGTCCATGTAGTTTCTATTTGACTAACTTCCTGTCCTTTTTTTTTTTTGTGGTGTGTGTGTGTGTGTGTGTGTGTGTGTGTGTGTGTGTGTGTGTGTGTGTGTGTGTGTGTGTGTGTATCTGCGCGCGTTTTTTTTTTTTTTAGTCTCTTTCCAGTAACTTAATCAGACCACAACTGCAGTAACCTGTGCAGTTCTGGTCTCACTGAAGTTTGTTTGAGTCATTACAGAGAAGTAAAGAAATACAAGGAATGGAAATTATTTCTTATTAGAAGAGACTGCGACTTTTCAATCCACATTCGTTAGAGAGGCGTAGATTAAGAGCGGATCTGACAGAGGTCTTTGAGAGGCTTAAGGAATATAACAAGGGTGACATCAACAAAATCTTTAGTATGGGACAACAAATAATGGGTTCGAGCCTTATGAGATAATATTCAAACGAAAGAGATAAAAAGGAATAAACTGAATAAAAGAACAATGTAATGAAAAAAGAAACTAAATTAAATCTAAAGCTTCCCTGATTTCTTTTTTACATTTTAAAGAGTTGACGTCACTTTTAATACTCAAACATCGTAGGAAAAGGAAGCTTATTAAGAAACACGATATAAAACATAGTAAACAAGAATTAAGGACAAAATATAAATAAAATCCTCGTGACCTGATGGCTTCTTGTAGCTTTCCTTATTTTTTTCTCTTACATTCCTGTATCCTTAATTGAAAGTTGACCATTTCCAAGACTCAGGAAATATAATATCAAAGCGGACCTTCTTAAAAAGACAACTACAATGAAATAGGCAAAGAAAAAATAGGGAAGAAGAAAAAAACAAAATTAATTAAACAGTCATCCCTAAAAGCAGTTTCTCGAAAAATCATAATAGAAAAGATTAAATATATATAATAACGAACCTTAATAAAAGAAAAAAAAAACTTAAATAGGTACAAAATAATCAGGAGCAAAAAAAAATAAGGTCAAGCAAACACCTAAACCAACCAAACCCAACCCAACCCAACCTAACCTAACGTAATTTAACCCAATCTAACCTAACCTAACGTAATCCAACCCAACCCAACCCAACCCAACCCTCATGAAGCAGTTTGTCAAGGGGTCGTGGAGCGGATAAGACGGCAGACAACTCCACGTCTTGTTATAGAGACTGGCAAGGGAATAAAATTGCGTTTACGTAAGAATTGTCTCCCGTTCTGCTGAGTCGTAATGTGATGCTAATGAGATTACGAGCGACTGTGGTGTGTTACTTGTGGAGGAGCAGGAGGAGGAGGAGGAGGAGGAGGAGGAGGAGGGAGGTGAACGAAACCCGTTGTAAGTAGGAATAAAATGGAGAGAGAGAGAGAGAGAGAGAGAGAGAGAGAGAGAGAGAGAGAGAGAGAGAGAGAGAGAGAGAGAGAGAGAGAGAGAGAGAGAGAGAGAGAGAGAGAGAGAGAGAGAGAGAGAGAGAGAGAGAGAGAGAGAGAGAGAGCAAAATATCAACAGAAGTAACAAAATTCTATTGCGTTTACAAAATGAAGAGGAAGAAGTTGAAGAGGACGAGAATGAATAAAGAGAATAAAGACAATGAAAAAGAAAGTGTCGAAAGCAAGAGTGAAAAAAAGATATGTCATGAGAAGAAAAAAGTTAAAAAAACCCTAATGAAAAAAAATAACAAAAACAGGAGTGAGGCAGGCTCATGTGTGAGAAAAAAAAGAAAAGCATCTGTTGTTGGTGTGGGAAAAGACATGTTGTAAGTGTGTGTACAGGTGTGTGTGTGTGTGTGTGTGTGTGTGTGTGTGTGTGTGTGTGTGTGTGTGTGTGTGTGTGTGTGTGTGTGTGTGTGTGTGTGTGTGTGTGTGTGTGTGTGTGTGTGTGTGTGTGTGTGTGTGTGTGTGTGTTAATTAGCGGGGACACACCTGACCGGCAAAGCTTAATGAGCAAGTGTGAGATATTTCTTGTTTGATTTTTGCTTTTCTTTTCAGCGGTGGAAGTGTTAGAAGAGGCAGGTGTGTGAATGACAAACTATGTGTACTGTAGGTGTGTGTGTGTGTGTGTGTGTGTGTGTGTGTGTGTGTGTGTGTGTGTGTGTGTGTGTGTGTGTGTGTGTGTATGTCAACTGGCGTGGAACACACCTGACTCGCGAGGGTTAATTCATTGAAAGGTGTGATGTTTTCTTGGTTTGCTTGCTTGTTTTTCTGTTTCATTTTGTGTTCTTTGTGTTTGTCCTTGCTTCCTGTTTGTTGTTCAAGTTACTGTTGTGTTCGTGTTCTTCTTGCCATAATAAAGCTGTGAACTGTTTTTGTTGTTGTCATTATCATTATTATTGCTTTTATGATGATGACGATGATGATTATGAGCAGGAGGAGGAGGAGGAGGAGGAGGAGAAGGAGAAGGAGTAATACAAAAGAATACATAGGAATACAAAAGAAAGCCAAACAACAGCAGACCTATTGGTTCCTTAAAGTTACTAGGTACCTATTTTTAAGTATCAATAGGGAAGAGAGACATGATAGTTTAGGAGAAGGCTCCTCCCCAAACACCACTCCTTCCAGCTTTCGCTGGCATGAAAAATAGTTTTGATAAGTACCATGCAATATGGACAAACTGACATGGACTTTTCACAGGAAAGAATGAAAGGAGATTCTACTATTCACCCTACACTGAACTCTACATGTCTATCAAAAAGAACACAAACCAACAATAACAATGTTATAATAATATCTTTATCAATCATTCGGACAAGAGATCTTACCTGGGGAGGAGGAGGAGGAGGAGGAGGAGGAGGAGGAGGAGGAGGAGGAGGAGGAGGAGGAGGAGGAGGAGGAGTGGAAGGGAAAGGAGGAGGACGCGGAGGAGGAGTGAATACAAAGGAATACAAAGGAAGACAAACAGCAACAGACCCTTAGGTCCTTACTAGGCTGTTTGTGGAGACTATCTACTAACTACCAGTGGTAGAGACAGGACAGCAAAGTAAAAGGCTCCTCCCCACCCACCCCTCCCTCCAGCCGAGGCTGGCAGGAAAAAAGGCGAAAGCATGTGATATTAAAAAATCACATGGAATTTTAGTAGAGAGTGAAAAGGAAACATGTAATCTACTTGTGTTTGTGGGGGAAAGTGTTAACGCTTGATAAATGTCATGTTGTGTGTGCATTGTGTACGTGGATCCACAGTGTGTATGTCGAATGGGTGGTGCGGCAGCCTTGCCTGGCGCTTTCTAGGGAGGCAGCAGTCAATCAGGCCCCAGCTCCGTTCAATCCACTGAGATAGCATACTTTCCCTGTAGGGACGCCGTACGCTGATAACCCCTTGCAACATTGATCCCTGGTACTTAGTTCCCGATGATGATCAATGGTTGACAAGGCCCTCTCCAAACACAGCCCGTCACAGGTCGAGAGTAGTAGTAGTGACCGTTCACTCTGGGCTATCTGTGCGTGTATGCAGTGTAGTGTAGTATGTATGTAAACACAGTGTGGAGTCAAAAAGGTGGTGCGGCAGCCTTGCCTGGCGCTTTCAAGAGAGGCAGCAGTCAATCAGGCCCCAGCTCCGTACAACCACTGTAAAGTGCACTTCCCTTTAAAGGGCGCCGCACACTGTATGGTTACCCCTGCAGCGGTGACCCTGGTACCTTAAATCCCGATGATGGTCACCTACTGTCAGGGCTCTTGACTATCCACAGCCCTTCACAGATCGAGAGTAAAAGTAGTGACCGTTCACTCCGGGCTATCTGTGTCATGTATGGAGGGTGAGAGTAATTCAAACTAACGGGCAATTTAAACCACGATCAGAGGCCCGGGAGATAAAAGAAAAAGCGCAAGTTATTCGGAAATGAATAGCGACAACCGGGGATTAGATTCAAAGTATTTATCGAGGCGAACTTTGAACGTTTCGATAGTACCTGAGTTGACAACATTTGATGGCAGACCATTCCATATATTAACTATGCGATTAAAGAAAAAGTGTTTGGCTTCATTTGTTACAAAAGCACTTATCAACAATTTTAAAACCATTGCTTCTGGTGACATTTGACTGGTCGACTGATACGTATTTTTGAATATTCATATTTGCAAACCCATTAAAAATTTTGAAAAGCATGATAAGGTCGCCTCTTACTCTCCGTTTCTCAAGAGAAAATAAATTTAATTCCTTTAGGCGTTCCTCGTAGGATTTGTTCCGCAGCCTTGGGATCATTTTTGTTAATCTGCGTTGTATTTTTCTAATTTTTCGATATCTTTTTTGTAATACGGTGACCAAAACTGAACATTGTATTCGAGATGTGGACGGACGAGTGAGTTATATAATGTTAATATTATTTTCTCAGACTTGAAAGTGAAAGATCGTCCAATGAAACCAACTAATTTATTCGCAGTTTTGACGACTTCAGTACAGTGTTTGCTAGGCTTGAGGTCTGCTGAAACAATGACACCAAGATCTTTTTCTTTGTCCACACTCGTCATTGGGGTATTATTCATCTTGTATGTCGCCTGAGGATTTTGATTTCCTATGTGTAAAACGTGGCATTTATCTATATTGAATTTCATTTGCCACTTGTTTGACCATTCGATGAGAGTATCTAAATCTCTTTGCAAAAGTTGTCTTTGGTTGTCTGAGTCTACTCTGTTTGCAATTTTTGTGTCATCTGCAAATTTTGAGAGCTTACAATTAATTTTTTCATCAATGTCGTTATATATATATATATATATATATATATATATATATATATATATATATATATATATATATATATATATATATATATATATATATATATATATATATATATATATATATATATATATATATATATATATATATATATATATATATATATATATATATATATATATATATATATATATATATATATATATATATATATATATATATATATATATATATATATTTTTTTTTTTTTTTTTTTACATTACAAGGGCACTGGCCAAGGGAAAACAAAGTGTTGGAAAAAAAAAATCCCGCTGGTTGCCAGGCCCTGTTAAGAGGAAAGTAGGAGAAAGAGAAAACAAAAAATCTAAAAGGAGGGTCCAGTTAACGTAAGAGGTGTCTTGACACTCCTCTTTGAAAGAGTTTAAGTCATAGGCAGGTGGAAATACAGACACAGGTAGAGAGTTCCAGAGTTTACCAGTGTAGGGAATGAAGGAGTGAAGATACTGGTTAACTCTTGCATTAGGAAGATGGACAGAATAGGGATGAGAAGAAGTAGAGAGTCTTGTGCAGCGAGGCCGCAGGAGGGGGAAGGCATGCAGTTAGCAAGTTCAGAAGAGCAGACAGCATGAAAACAGCGGTAGAAGACAGATAAAGATGCAACATTGCGGCGGTGACTTAAAGAATCAAGACAGTCAGTTAGAGGAGAAGAGTTGATAAGACGAAAAGCTTTAGATTCCACCTTGTTTAGTAAAGCTGTGTGTGGATCCCCCAGACATGAGAGCCATACTCCATACACGGGCGGATAAGGCCCTGTACAGAGCAAGCAGCTGGGAGGGAGAGAAAATGGACGAAGACGCCACAGGACACCTAACTTCTTGGAAGCTGATTTAGCAAGAGTAGAGATGTGAAATTTCCAGTTTAGATTTTTAGTGAAGGATAGACCGAGTGTGTTTAATGTAGAGGAGAGGGAAGTTGAGTGTTATTGAAGAAGAGAGGATAGTTGTCTGGAAGGTTATGTCGAGTAGATAGTTGTAGAAATTGAGTTTTTGAGGCATTGAACAAAACCAGGTTTTCTCTGCCCCAATCAGAAACAAGTGAAAGATCAGAAGTTAGGCGTCCTATAGCATCTCGCCTTGAGTCATTTAATTGTTGTTGGGTTGGGCGTCTGTTGAACGCTGTTGAATAATGCAAGGTGGTATCATCAGCATAGGAGTGGATAGGGCATTGAGTCAGATTTAGGAGATCATTGATGAATAATAGAAAGAGAGTGGGTGATAGGACAGAACCCTGTGGAACACCACTGTTGATAGTTTTAGGAAGAACAGTGACCGTCTACTACAGCAGCAATAGAACGATCGGAAAGGAAACTGGAGATGAAGGTACAGAGAGAAGGATAGAATCCGTAGGAGGGTAGTTTAGAAATTAAAGATTTGTGCCAGACTCTATCGAAGGCTTTCGATATGTCA
>NC_059275.1:8312484-8314984 GCF_017591435.1 Portunus trituberculatus
GAGAGAGAGAGAGAGAGAGAGAGGCTCTCATTGGAGAGAGAGAGAATCTCAGAGAGAGAGAGAGAAGAGAGAGAGAGAGAGAGAGAGAGAGAGAGAGAGAGAGAGAGAGAGAGAGAGAGAGAGAGAGAGAGAGAGAGAGAGAGAGAGAGAGAGAGATAGAGAGAGAGAGACTTGTTTGAAAGAGAAACGTCATAAACAAACATCTCTTTCCACCTTCCGATACAGACAGGTAAATATACACGAGATTCCTTTCATTCTAATATCTCCTGGACGTGAGGCACCGCGGCCGTGAACAAGTTCCACATCCTGGAGACGCGTCCTCTCTCTCTCTCTCTCTCTCTCTCTCTCTCTCTCTCTCTCTCTCTCACTCTCTCTCTCTCTCTCTCTCTCTCTCTCTCTCTCTCTCTCTCTCTCTCTGTCTCTCTTTACTTATATATTTTTGAAGAGGATAAACTAAGAGGGGAGGCTTAAATAGCATAAATATGTACTAAGCCATAATAAATGTGAATTAATTGAATAAGTTATCAATGTTGTTATAAAAGTTTTCCCTATCAAGAATAATTAAGATAAGTACAAAAAAAAAAAAATCTATTCCTTTCATCCAGTCCAATCGAGTTCAGCTTCCACTGTCATGTCAGTTTGGCTCCCACTGTCATGTCACTTTGGCTCCCACTGTCATGTCACTTCGGTTTCCACTGTCATGTCACTTTGGCTCCCACTGTCATGTCACTTCGGCTCCCACTGTTTTGTTGTCACTTGTAGATGTAGATGTTAATTTAGTTTTACTTGCATGAAATTTACTTGCTTATTACCTTCGAAGAGATGCTTCTAAGTGTTTCATTCAATATTTCTGTTTCTAAGTGTTTCATATCGCAGTGAAAGGGTTTAAGTCGGCGGAAAAAAGTACGTGACGTGTACAGTATCTCGAATCTGAAATTTAGTTGCTTGGCTCTTTCTCACAGATGCTTCTAAGGGTTTCATTTACTACTTCAGGTGTTGCTAATTGTTCCGTATCGCAGTGAAAGGGTTTAAGTGAGCGGAAAAAAAGTACTTGACATGTAAAGTATTTGGAAAAGAAGCACTATACCTCATGACCTCATTCTAAGTCTTACCTGCCCGCCTCCACCCTTCACCTGCCCACCGATCAATCAATCATCATCACGCACCTCAATACACCTGGCCAGGGTTGATGGATGGAGTCACGAGCCGTATTCACCTGCCTCCCTCCCTTCTACCATCAATCTCTCCCTCCCATCCTACCCTACTTTCCTCTTTCCTTCCCCTCGTTCTCGCCTCTCCATTTTTTCCTCCCATTCTGTTTATTATTTTTTTTTACTTTTCAACCTATATTTCCTTTTGCTTATTTCTCTCTCTATTTCCTTTTTGTCTCCCTATCATCAGTGTCTGTCTATCTTCGTCGAGGTTTGCTTATTGTTTGGTATTTTATCTATGTTTCTTGAGGCTTAAACTTTTTTGTCGTTATTATATCTCTCCTCTCATTTTTTTTCTTTCATATTATACTCCTTTCTTTATCATAATACCTCTTCATTCTCCTTTCTCTCCTGCCTCTTCATTCTTTAATCCCCTCTCCTTCATATTCTTCCTTCTCTTCTATCTCTCTCTAACCCTTCATCCTTCCTTCATTTTCCCTTCACCCTTACCTTATCTTATTTTCCTCACCATTGCAACCTCATCTGTCTTCTTCCTTCCCTTCGTCCCTTCACCACAGGTACCCTCATCATCTTCCTTACCTTCCTCTTCTTCCCTAATTCCCAGCCGGCCTTCCATCCTTCCCAGTCTCCCTTCACCTGAGCAGCTGACGTCAGGTGAATGGGGCCTCAAGTAACCATCAGGCTTCTCCATACAATCCATTTACCAGTTTAATGTGATCACCATTTTGGGCTAATAAGGAGAAAAGCAGGTACAGGGAGAGAGAGGGAGCGGGAAGGGAGAGGGAGGGAGAAAAGGAGGAAAGGAAAATAAAGGCGGAAAAGATAGGGCTGAAAGATTAGCAAAATTGAAGGAAAACTCTAAGAAAGAAAGAAAAAAAGGAAAAAAAAAATGTCAAAAATGAGAGAGAGAGAGAGAGAGAGAGAGAGAGAGAGAGAGAGAGAGAGAGAGAGAGAGAGAGAGAGAGAGAGAGAGAGAGAGAGAGAGAGAGAGAGAGAGAGAGAGAGAGAGAGAGAGAGAGAGAGAGAGAGAGAGAGAGAGAGAGAGAGAGAGAGAGAGAGAGAGAGAGAGAGAGAGAGAGAGAGAGAGAGAGAGAGAGAGAGAGAGAGAGAGAGAGAGAGAGAGAGGATGTGTGTGATGGTGGCAGCAAAAATAATGCAAAATATTAGAAACTCAAAATAAAACGAGAAAATCTTAGAAAACAAGGTGCAGCTTCCAACATTACCTGGAATTCCTCGGCACAGGTGAGCGTTCATCATATCCTGTTTGGTGGCTGTAAACACACACACACACACACACACACACACACACACACGCACACACACACACA
>NC_059275.1:8319984-8324984 GCF_017591435.1 Portunus trituberculatus
GGCTACACGTGAAAGGAGACACACCCAAATATCTCCACCCGGCTGGGGAATCGAACCTGGTCCTCTGGCTTGTGAAGCCAGCGCTCTAACCACTGAGCTACCGGGTGTGTGTGTGTGTGTGTGTGTGTGTGTGTGTGTCTGTGTGTGTGTGTGTGTGTGTGTGTGTGTGTGTGTGTGTGTGTGTGTGTGTGTGTGTGTGTGTGTGTGTGTGTGTGTGTGTGTGTGTGTGTGTGTGTGTGTGTGTGTGTGTGTGTGTGTGTGTGTGTGTGTGTGTGTGTGTGTGTGTGTGTGTGTGTGTGTGTGTGTGTGTGTTTGTGTGTGACTGTAGACCATAAGAACTTAAGAGAAGAGGGAAGCTGCACGAAGCTGTCAGGCCTATACCTAATTCCATCTATTATCCCCATCCATAGATTTATCTAATCTTCTTTTAAAGTTCCCTATTGACTCAGCATTAACAACATGATTACTGAGTACGTTCCACTGATCAACCAATCTGTTAAAGAACCCGTTTCTTCCCATTTCTCTCCTAAATCTGAATTTCTGAAACTTAAGCCCATTATTTCTGAGTCTCTCCATTATTTCTGCTTCTAACCCCGAAGTCCACTTTCTTCCCATTTCTCTCCTAAACCTGAATTTCTGAAGCTTAAGCCCATTATTTCTGATTCTCTCCCCATTATTTCTCTTTCTAACCCCGAAGTTTTATACATTTTTCACTTATATCCACTAAATTAAAGTAACAAGCGTCATGGAATAAAGTAATCACAAGACCTATCGCGTACTCCAGACCAATTGCTATCTCTGTTTTTCTTCATGTTTATTGAAATCATGCATGATGACTGATGGAATATAAAGTCTCGCAGGTAATCAAAGAAATGACCACATAAACCATCAGAATAATCATTTACGTAGCAACAAATCGTGGATAATAACTGAAACTATATAAAAAACGTAGAATCATAAGCATTTCAAGGGATAAAAGACCATATTTCTTTCTATTTTTGTAAAGGAGCAATTTTTTCAGTTACTTTGGCCCTTGTTACAATCATCTAGGATAAGTAATAAATCTAATGAACCGGAAAACGTCTTACTATTAAATATTTCAAGGGATAAAACATCACCTCACTTTTTATTCTCTTCTAGTAGTACCTTGAGTTATATTTACCCTTATTGCAAATCGTGTAGCTGAAGTAATAACCTGGAAAATGTCGTACTATCAAACATTTCAAGGGATAAAACACCACCTCTCTTTCTATTCTCGTGTAGAGCAGTGCCTTTAATTCCCTTTACCCTTATTACAAATCATCCAGCTGAAGCAATAACCCAGAAACATCATACTAACATAAACATTTCGAGGGATTAAACACCACCCCTCTTTCTATTCTCGTATAGGAGTAGTGCCTTTAGTTCCCTTTACCTTTATACAAATCATCTAAGACAAGTAATAACCCAGAAACATCGTACTAATATAATCATTTCAATGGATAAAACACCACAATTCTTTCTATTCTCTCTAGGGGTGGTACCTTTAATTATCTTTACCCTTGCTACAATCATCTAGCACAAATACAAACCCAGAAAACGCCACACTATCATAAGCATTTCAAGACAGAACACCACCTCTTTCTATTCTCATAAAGGAGTGTCTTTACCTTTATCGTATAGTTGTACCTTTAATTATCTCTACCCTTACTACAGTCGTCTATCACAAATGATAAAACAGAAAACATCGTACTATCAAACATTTAAAGGGATAAAAACAAGTATTCCTTTATTTTTCATGACACACTGGCTTAGGGTAACAAAAGATAGAAAAGGAAGGTCGTCTGAATTTCACGTACAGTCTGGCTTCCCTTCAGGACACGTAGAGAGAGAGAAAGCCATTGATTCTGAGGACACAGCCAGATTCCCCTACTCATTGCAAGACTCGCGTGCACCAGGGCAGGACAATAACACTTTGCAAGGCTTCTACACTAACCATGGCCTCTTCTCTTCCCTCCTCTTTCCTCCTCTTCCCTCCTCTCGCTCTTTATTCTCTCTCCTCTTCCGCCATTCACGAGACTTCCCAATTTCCTCCCTCCACGGTTCCCTCATTCTTCTCTCCCTCTCTCTCTCTCTCTCTCTCTCCCTCTGTTTCTCTCCTTTATTATTCTATTTTTCTCTTCATCTCCCTTTCTAATTACGGTATTTTTTCTCTTCTTTTCCTATATTCTAGTTTTCCTTCTACTTTTCTTCCTCTTAATATTTTTCTTTTCCTTCCGTTTCTATATTCCTTCCTATTTTTTTTATTCTACTCTTTTGCTTCCTTCCCTCTTCTCTTACCTTCCCTTCCAGTAATATTTCCTTCCGTATTCCTTAATTTCTCTATCTCTTATTCCCTCCTTTCATTCAGCTTGCTTTTTACGCTCTTCTTTCTCCCTCTTCAAATCTCTACACAGAATATACATATGAGTTAGAAGAATTAAAGACGATAAGTTGAGATAATGCCATGTCTCTCTCTCTCTCTCTCTCTCTCTCTCTCTCTCTCTCTCTCTCTCTCTCTCTCTCTCTCTCTCTCTCTCTCTCTCTCTCTCTCTCTCTCTCTCCTGGGTCATATATTTGGGAGCCTGACATGTGATGATTACTGTACCATCACATCATAACCTTAATAGCTATTTCTGACACCTCTCTCTCTCTCTCTCTCTCTCTCTCTCTCTCTCTCTCTCTCTCTCTCTCTCTCTCTCTCTCTCTCTCTCTCTCTCTCTCTCTCTCTCTCTCTCTCTCTCTCTCTCTCTCTCTCTCTCTCTCTCTCTCTCTCTCTCTCTCTCTCTCTCTCTCTCTCTCTCTCTCTCTCTCTCTCTCTCTCTCTCTCTCTCTCTCTCTCTCTCTCTCTCTCTCTCTCTCTCTCTCTCTCTCTCTCTCTCTCTCTCTCTCTCTCTCTCTTATGAATCGTCCTATTTTTCCCTTTCTTTTCCTTTTTTTTCTTTCACTATTTTGCATCATTTTCTTCGTTTTCATTGTCTTTTCTTCTCCTCAGCAAAAATTCTATGAGATGATATATTTTCTTTGCTCAATTTGCTCTCTCTCTCTCTCTCTCTCTCTCTCTCTCTCTCTCTCTCTCTCTCTCTCTCTCTCTCTCTCTCTCTCTCTCTCTCTCTCTCTCTCTCTCTCATCATACAGGAACAACAAGAAATCAAGTAACATGTGTATTTTGAAAGTATAATCTGTCCCACCCAACTAACCTCACACACCTGGCTTCCCTTACCTGGCGTTTATGTTCCCCGTCACCAGGTGCTGCAGGCTCTTCACATGACCGTCCCTCGCTACCTGAAGGAGAGAAGGAAGGTGCGTGAGTGACGGAGACTTGACCCATTCTGTACCATGACGCGTTTCCATATTCATTTTGCTTACTTACTTACTCATGTACGTATTCAAACAGATAAGATTCTTGCTATTAATCTTCTAACTTCCATATGCTCTTTCTACGGTCAATAAAATGGTCTAATCATATACAAATTTCAAGATAAAATATGTGTCCTAGAATTGAAGAGGTTAAGAGAGCACTGCGTTGAATATAGATTGGTGAGTGTAAAATTGATAGAACTAAAAAGTTTACCCAGAGTTAGTTAGTTTGTGTGATTTGAAGGTCAAGTTTTTGTGCTAAAAATAGAACCAGTGTGTTTTGTGTGCATGTGCTAAAAAAGGAAGCAGTGTTTGTATATGTAAGAGAGGACAACTAGCCAAGAGCAACAGCATAATAACAAAAAAAGGTCCATATGCTTGCCAGTTCCCATAGAAAACCGATGAAAAAAGCCCCCCCAAAAAAGGGATAAACGTCTTGAAACAGTGACACTCTCTATTAAGGGAAGTGAAGTGGTGGGAATACAGAGATGGTGTTGAGATACGAGGAAAAGTGTAATTTTTCGTCTTATATTACGAGGAAGATATAAAAGTTGAAGTAATAATCCACATATGAATTCTCTCAAAAAACAATACGAGAGAGAGAGAGAGAGAGAGAGAGAGAGAGAGAGAGAGAGAGAGAGAGAGAGAGAGAGAGAGAGAGAGAGAGAGAGAGAGAGAGAGAGAGAGAGAGAGAGAGAGAGAGAGAGAGAGAGAGAGAGAGAGAGAGAGAGAGAGAGAGAGAGAGAGAGAGAGAGAGAGAGAGAGAGAGAGAGAGAGAGAGAGAGAGAGAGAGAGAGAGAGAGAGAGAGAGAGAGAGAGAGAGAGAGAGAGAGAGAGAGAGAGAGAGAGAGAGAGAGAGAGAGAGAGAGAGAGAGAGAGAGAGAGAGAGAGAGAGAGAGAGAGAGAGAGAGAGAGAGAGAGAGAGAGAGAGAGAGAGAGAGAGAGAGAGAGAGAGAGAGAGAGAGAGAGAGAGAGAGAGAGAGAGAGAGAGAGAGAGAGAGCTGAAGTACTTGGATCTTTTTTCTCCAACAAGATGTCAGTACCTGATCTTGAGCGCCCTCCTCCATTTGTGCCAGCCCTCACAAATGCGAAACTTTCCACCATTACCATCACTATTGAGGAAGTACGGCAACGTCTGTCACAAGTTGACACTAACAAGGCCTTAGGCCCAGACAACATAAGCCCTCATATCCTTAAGCACTGTGCCTCTCAGCTGACTACACCCCTCACCGCCATTTTCCAGCATTGCATCACCACTGGAGTGTGACCCACCCTCTGGAAGGGTGCCAGAGTGGTGGCAATACACAAAAAGGGCAAGAGGACTGATCCCAAGAACTATAGACCTATTTCCCTTCTCTCAGTTCCTGGTAAAATACTTGAAGCCATTATAGCAAACAAAATATCTTGCTTTCTCGGCTCACATCATCTACTTAATACCAAACAATTTGGTTTCCGAAATAACAGGTCAGCAGCAGACCTGTTACTTCAATTATCCACCACCTGGCATAAGTCCCTAGACCAGGGAAAAGACACCTTTATCATTGCTCTCGACATTGCGGGAGCATTCGACAGGGTGTGGCATCACGGCCTAATCACCAAACTGAACAGCTTGGGTATCCACG
>NC_059275.1:8332484-8337484 GCF_017591435.1 Portunus trituberculatus
TTTTTTGTTATGGTTTTTAATGAGAGAAAACGAGATTTAAAGGAGGACTAAATGAAGAGACACTCCTAACTCCTAAACTAAAAAAAAAAAAAACACAAGGCAAGAAATAATAATAAAAAAAAAACAGATTAGACAAACCGCTCGAATATGAACACGGGAAAGAATAAAGAAAAAAAATATGATGCATCACATTTTCTGACGCGTTTTTTTTTTTTGGCTACTAAAGAAAACGGGATTGAAAGGAGGACTAAGCTAAAATAAAACACTCCGAGTACTAAACACTAAATGAAGAAAAGACAAGAAAATACGTAAAAAACACCCACAAAAATACAGAACATTTAAAACTAAAAAAATATAAGAAAAAATATGAAAACAAATATCCAGAAGACGCGTTTCTATTTTTTTTTTTTTTTTTTTTGCTCAGTGAAGGAAACGAGAGAGGGAAACAAGTGAGAATAAAATGAAGGTCCAGGAACAGAGAGGATGAAAAATTATAAGATGAGTGAAGAGATAAGGGAAAAAATAAGTGATTCTGGATGAGATGAAGGAAGGAAGGAAAGAAAAGTAGTAGAAACAAGGCCAAAAAAGGAAGAAAAGGAGGAACGATAATGAGACGTAATAGAAAAAAGATAGAGAAAAAGAAGGAAAATGAAGGATAAAGAAGGAGAGAAAAGAATAAATAATAATGAAAAATGGAAACAATATAAACAGAAAACAAAAAAAGAAAAGAAAAGAAGAAGAAAGGAAAATGGTACAAGGAGAGAAAAAAATACAAAAAAATGAAGAAATAAGACAAAGAAACAAAAGAAAATAGTACACACACAAAACTGGACCCCAAATAGAACAAAAGAAGAAAAAAAAGAAAAAGAAAAGAAGGCAAAAAGAAAAGGAAGAAAGTGGTACAAGCAGCACATGAGAGCAAATAAAAAGACAAAATAGATAAAAAAGGAAAAAAAAGAAAGAAAGCAAAAGGAAAGGAGAAAAGTGATGCAGGATAATATAGAAAAAAAAGAAGAAAAGAAAGAAAAAGGAAAAGAAAAAAGTGGTGCAGGAAAAAAAATAAATAAAAGATAAAAAGAAGAAAAGAAGGAAAAAGGAATGAGAAAAAGTGATGCAGGACAAAATGAATAAAAAAAAAGAAAAGAATGGAAAAGGAAAGTAAGAACAGTGGGACAAGCAGCAAATGAGAGCCAATAAAAGGACAAAATAGATCAAACAAGAAAAAAAAGAAAAAAGAAAAGGAAAAAAGTAGATAAAAAAAGAAGAAAAGAAGAAAAGAGGAAAGGAGAAAAGTGATGCAGGAAAAACTAGATAAAAAAAAGAAGAAGAAGGCAAAAGGAAAGGAAGAACAGTGATACAAACAGCAAATGAGAGGCAATAAAAGAAAAATATAGATAAAACAAGAAAAAAAAGGAAAAAGAAAAGGAGAAAAGTAATGCAGGATAAAATAGACAAAAGGGAAAAAAAAAGAGAAGGAGGCAGAAGGAAAGGAATAACAGTGGCAGAAGCAGCAAATGAGAGCCAATCACTTAGCAACTTGAGTACTCTTGCATTTTTCCTTCCCTTGCTCGAGGTCTTCCTGGGGGAAAGAATGTTGGCTAAAAGCACGGAGTATTGGGGAGAAACAAGACATTAAGGCAGAATGAATAACGTCCTTATGGCATATTAGGAGAAAATAAATAGAGCGAGAGCGAGAGAGAGAGAGAGAGAGAGAGAGAGAGAGAGAGAGAGAGAGAGAGAGAGAGAGAGAGAGAGAGAGAGAGAGAGAGAGAGAGAATTCTATTTACAAGATTACATTTTCAATCTTTAAATACTTTTCCTCGTTTCTTCCTCGACTTCTTCCTGTTTTTCTTCTTCTTCCTCCACTTCCTATCCCTCCTCCTTCTCCTATTCCGCCTTTTATTCTACATATGTTCCTCTTCTTCTTTTCTTCCTCCTATTCCTCTACCACTTCTATTTCGACCTTTTTTCTCCATCTCCTTCTCCTACTGCTAGTCCTCCTCCTCCTCCTTTTCATCTTTCTCCTTCTCCTCCTCTTTCTCCTCCTCCTCCTCCTCCTCCTCCTTCCTCCTCCTCCTCCTCATCGTCGTCCTCCTTCTGAACCGTTTCTATGCAGGTGAAGAAGAGGAAGAAGATGAGGAGGAGGAGGAGGAGGAGGAGGAGGAGGAGGAGGAGGAGGAGGAGGAGGAGGAGGAGGAGGAGGAGGAGGAGGAGGAGGGAGGAGGAGGATGGGGAACATTCAGGAGAAAATATTAAATTCCTTCCAGTTTCTATGATATTCTCTCTCTCTCTCTCTCTCTCTCTCTCTCTCTCTCTCTCTCTCTCTCTCTCTCTCTCTCTCTCTCTCTCTCTCAAATAACTGACCGATATTCTTCTTTTTACTTCCCTTTCTCTCTTTCATTTTTCTTTTCTTTTGTCAGATCAGGAAAGTTTGGAAAGTCGTGTGTCAGATCAGGAAAGTTTGGAAAGTCGTGTGTGTGTGTGTGTGTGTGTGTGTGTGTGTGTGTGTGTGTGTGTGTGTGTGTGTGTGTGTGTGTGTGTGTGTGTGTGTGTGTGTGTGTGTGTGTGTGTGTGTGTGTGTGTGTGTGTGTGTGTGTGTGTGTGTGTGTGTGTGTGTGTGTGTGTGTGTGTGTGTGTGTGTGTCTGAGTCTCTCTCTCTCTCTCTCTCTCTCTCTCTCTCTCTCTCTCTCTCTCTCTCTCTCTCTCTCTCTCTCTCTCTCTCTCTCTCTCTCTCTCTCTCTCTCTCTCTGGTGTCCCTATTAGAGAGTCTTAATCCTCCTAAGTAGAAATATTAGCTGTTCCTAATGTCCTACTCCTTCCTGCACTTTTTTCATCCAACACTCCGGCACACGTCTGCGGTGGAGGAGTAATGGAGGAGGAGGAGGAGAAGGAGAAGGAGGAGGAGGAGGAGCAGGAGGAGGAGGAGGAGCAGCAGGAGGAGGAGGAGAAGGAGGAGGAGAATGAAGGGAAAAATAGAGGTGAGGGAGATGAGATTCAAGGGACGAAACGGAAATTGAGACTGTGACAAACGAGATGGGAGGAGGAGGAGGAGGAGGAAGAGGAGGAGGAGGAGGAGGAGGAGGAGGAGGAGGAGGACGAGGAGGAGGAGGACAGCAACAAGAACACGGAGGGAGAAACGAGGTCACAAAAGAAGAAAAGAAGAAGAACAAGGACAAGGACAAGGAGGAGGACGAAGACTATACGAAGACGAAGGAGGAGGAGGAGGAGGAGGAATGTGGATTGTTTCAAGGAAATCCACTTCTCTTGTTCCCAATAGTGTTTTATTATACGGCACGGTTTCCACTGAGTCCACACACACACACACACACACACACACACACACACACACACACACACACACACACACACACACACACACACACACACACACACACACACACACACACACACAATGTAGATAAACTTTTACCTGTTATAAAAAAACCAGTGAATAAAACTTCTAACGTAAAAGAAAATGTAATTAAACCAAATGTAACCTAACCTAACCTGACCTGAGCTAACCTAATCTAACATAACTGAAGCTAACTTAACCTTTCCTAATATTTTCTAACCTAACCTAACTTAACCTAACCTTGCCTACCCTAAGCAATAACACAGCCACTCTTCACTCTCTGCTTTAATTGCCTCACATTCAATAAATCACTTAGTTTGAACGCTTTGCTGAACGAAAACTGTAGAAAAGGCTCAATTTTATTAGTATCATTGCTGTCGTATACTTCATAAAGGTGAAAATAAAAGGTAATGTTATTTAGTATCCTTTTATGAAGCATACGACAGCAATAATGTTAAAATAAGCAATGACATTAATAAAGTGACCCTTTTCTACAGTTTTCGTTCAGCAATGTTAAAACCAAGTGATTTATTGAGTGTGAGGCAATTAAAGCAGTGAATGAAGAGTGGGTGTGTTATTACTTACGTTTCATTTGGTTAGGCAAGGTTATGTTAGGTTATGCAAGGTTAGGTTAGGTTAGGTTAGATTAGAAAAGATTAGGAAATGTTAGATTAGCTTCAGTTATGTTAGATTAGGTTAGCTCAGGTTAGGTTAGGTTAGGTTAGGAATGTGAAGCAATTGAAGTGTCATCAAAATTAGAAAAATGAGACAACACAAAAGATTGATATAAATGCAATCACTATGAACTTTGATTTTTTGTGTGTGTTTTTTTTATTCCAGTAAGGAAATATACATGGATTAGAATATTGGGCACTCTGCTCTCTCTCTCTCTCTCTCTCTCTCTCTCTCTCTCTCTCTCTCTCTCTCTCTCTCTCTCTCTCTCTCTCTCTCTCTCTCTCTCTCTCTCTCTCTATCTTTGTTTAACCGTGCTCTATCTCTCGATCTACTCTACTCTCTCTCTCTCTCTCTCTCTCTCTCTCTCTCTCTCTCTCTCTCTCTCTCTCTCTCTCTCTCTCTCTCTCTCTCTCTCTCTGTCTCTCTCAATATCACCACCCAGTCAGCAATCCACGCACCCTCATCACTTTCATCACTTTCATCATGCACTCTCACACCTCACCACTTACTCTCCTCTTCCTCTCCTCCTCTCCTCCTCTTCCTCCTCTTCCTCCTCTCCTCCCCACACTCATCACCATACCCACGCCCAATATTGTTCATGAAAATACCGCTAGATGAAAGCACGCGAGGAAGTGCATTAGTCACCTCTCGCTGGGATAAGGAAGGAAGGCGAAAATAAATGGAAATATGAGCTGGTGGTTATTCTTTTCTCTTTCGCTTTCGTTCGAAGTGCTTGTGTGTTAAAAAATTTCAGCGATTTTTATTTATTTATTTATTTTTTTTTTATTGTTGGTGGTTAAAAATGTTGGAAAAAATGGGAAGGATATGAAAGGGAGATGATATATAAAGAGGGAAAAGTGTATGCGTGTGTGTGTGTGTGTGTGTGTGTGTGTGTGTGTGTGTGTGTGTGTGTGTGTGTGTGTGTGTGTGTGTGTGTGTGTGTGTGTGTGTGTGGCTTTTACTCTTCCTGTCT
>NC_059275.1:8342484-8377484 GCF_017591435.1 Portunus trituberculatus
TTAATAGCAGGAGGTGGAAGTAATGCATCTTGTCCCTTGTTTGTTATGTACTTCATGTGTGTTTGGGTGAGGTCTTGTCTCTTCTATCTATTTGCTGAAGTGGTTGTTGTGTAAGGTTTGTGTATTTTCTTGTTTATCGAAGTGTTTCTTTGTTTTATGTAAGTTTCTAGTGTATGTTTATGTTTAACCAGATTTATATTTATTTGTGTACTGGTGGAGGTTTAAATGTCTTTTGTTGTGTTTTATATGCATGGGTGTATTAGTACCTGTTTATTACCTATCTTTTTGTAATGATTTGTATTTATATTAGCTAATCTCGTATGATTATTAGGCATTAATATTTTTTTATAAACTTCTCTTATTATCTCTGTGCAATGACTGTTTTATTCTATATGGCAGTAGCAGCAGTTGTAGCAGCACAGCAGACAAATATAACACACTCTATACCAATTGCCACGACCTGAACTCTAACCACACAATCTACACACACACACACACACCACGTAGTGTAGTGGTTAGCACGCTTGACTAACAATCAAGAGGGTCCGGGTTCGAGTTACGGAAAGCGGCGAGGCAAATGGGTAAGTCTCTTCATGTGTAGACCCTGTTCACCTAGCAGTAAATAGGTACGGGATGTAACTCGAGGGTTTGTGGCCACTCTTTCCCGGTGTGTGGAGTGTGTGTTGTGGTCTCAGTCCTACCCGAAGATCGGTCTATGAGCTCTGAGCTCGCTTCGTAATAAGGAAGACTGGCTGGGTGACCAGTAGACGACCGTGGTGAATTACACACACACACACACACACACACACACACACACACACACACACACACACACACACACACACACCACACACACACACACACACACACACACACACACACACACACACACACACACACACACACACACACACACACACACACACACACACACACACACACACACACACACACACACACACACACACACACACACACACACACACACACACCACAAACATACACCACAGTACACACAACACACTCTCCACACTACACACTACACTCCACATACCACACTCCACACACACCACTTGGGAAAACAAAAGGAAAATGTAGAGACAGAGGAACAAAAAGATTAGATGTGAATAGATATACTTAAATTCATGGATATGTTTGTCTGTATACAAACACACGCACACACACACACACACACACACACACGGTAGCTCAGTGGTTAGAGCGCTGACTTCACAAGCCAGAGGACCGGGGTTCGATTCCCCGGCTGGGTGGAGATATTTGGGTGTCTCCTTTCACGTGTAGCCCCTGTTCACCTAGCAGTGAGTGGGTACGGGATGTAAATCGAGGAGTTGTGACCTTGTTGTCCCGGTGTGTGTTGTGTGCCTGGTTTCAGGCCTATCCGAAGATCGGAAATAATGAGCTCTGAGCTCGTTCCGTAGGGTAACGTCTGGCTATCTCGTCAGAGACTGCAACAGATCAAACAGTGAAACACACACACACACACACACACACGCCCGGTAGCTCAGTGGCTTCACAAGCCAGAGAACCGGGGTTCGATTCCCCGGCCGGGTGGAGATATTTGGGTGTGTCTCCTTTCACGTGAAGCCCCTGTTCACCTAGCAGTGAGTAGGTACGGAATGTAAATCGAGGAGTTGTGACCTTGTTGTCCCGGTTTGTGGTGTGTGCCTGGTCTTAGGCCTATCCGAAGATCGAAAATAATGAGCTCTGAGCTCGTTCAGTAGGGTAACGTCTGGCTGTCTCGTCAGAGACTGCAGCAGATCAAACAGTGAAACACACACACAACACCAACACCACACACACACACACACACACACACACACACACACACACCAACACCAACACCAACACCACACACCACCTACACCAAACCAACCCTCTGAATGCTCACAAAAGAGCCATCACATATTTGACAGATGGCACAAATATATCACGAAGCTGCAATGGTTCCCCAGAGCAGTGAACGCGACCTTCTTCATGCACTCTTTAGACAAATGACTCCGCGGGGCAAGGCAATGAATCCTACGTTAAGTAATGGCCTGAAAACCAAAAAAAAAAAAGGCAGATCCAAGGCACTACTTCTAATCGAGACTAGCCATAATGGAAGGAAAAATATTGTAAAAATGAATGATTAAGTGGATGTAAAGGAAGATTGTTATGTGGTACTAGAAAAAAATACAGATAAAAAGTCTCGAGGAAGGTAACTTATGTACTATAGAACACTTCCTTCATCAAGAAAATAAATAAATGCCATACTGGAAGGAAAATAAAGAAAAAATTAATGAGTAATTAGTTGAAAAAGGAAGATTCTTGTGTGGTACTAGAAAAAAATGCAGATAAAAGTCTCGAGGTATCTAATTTATGCACTATTGAACGCTTCCTTCATCAATAAATGGATAAATAAGATGTACTCGTGCAAAAAGGAAAAAAAATCAGCCATATGTAATTAAAACTAAACTCCCTTAAATAAAAGAAAAATGAAAGAAAAAAAAATGACATCAACTACAAAATAAATAAAAAGAAAATTAAGCAAATCAAGGCAAAACAGAGAAGTTATGCAAATAATAAGCCAAAAATAAGCAAAAAGTAAGCAAAATGGAAAAAAAGCAAAAATCATTAAAAAATAAGTAAAAATTAACAAAAAAATAAGCAAAAATAAGTAAAATACAAGAAAAAATAAGCGAAAAATTGGAAAGAGCAAAAATGAGAAAAAAGAGCAAATAAGCATAAAGCAAAATAAATAAGCAAAATAAAAAAAAAAAAAAAAACTGACAGGTAAAAAAAATATGCAAAATAAGGAAAATACACGAAAATAAGCAGAAAATTGGGAAAATAAGAAAAAAAAGAAAATCGAATTAAAATACTATAAAAAATCCCTCCCAGGAAATCAAAATGGCGCACTGAAGCAGAAGAGTCTAGGTGGGAATATCTGAGTAAGGATG
Source organism: Portunus trituberculatus (assembly GCF_017591435.1). Taxonomy (NCBI): domain Eukaryota; kingdom Metazoa; phylum Arthropoda; class Malacostraca; order Decapoda; family Portunidae; genus Portunus; species Portunus trituberculatus. Next base: position 8,345,445 of record NC_059275.1, read on the forward strand.
ACATTTTGCGTCTCTTGTCGAGTGTCGAATTGAGGCGTCCAGCAAGTAATCTTAGGGCTCAGGAGGAGGAGGACGAGGAAGAGGAGAAGAAGGAGGAGGAGGAAGAGAAGGAGGAGGAGGAGGAGGAGGAGGAGGAGGAGGAGGAGGAGGAGGAGGAGGAGGAGGAGGAGGAGGAGGAGGCAGTGGAGGTCGAGGAGTACATAAGAAAACATGTAATGGAAAGACATCAGAAAATTTGTCATACTATAAGAATACAACAACTACTCCTCCTCTTCTTCTTCCTCCTCCTCCTCCTCCTACTTCTTTTAATTACTGTAATAGATAGTATCCCTTCTCCTTCAATCTTTCCTATCACATCTTTGACTTTCTCTCTCCCTGTGGCCTCTTTTCTTCTTCCTTGAACCCTGATGTCCTTCAGCCTCTAACTTGTAGAATCTGTAGTGGTAGCATAGGCACACAGACAGCCTCGTTAGGCCCAGTAGGGTTGTTGCTGTCTGTTCCTTCCTTTGTATTCCTTTGTATTCTCTTCCTCCTCCTCCTCCTCCTCCTCCTCCTCCTCCTCCTCCTCCTGACAACACTGCTTCATTAATCTACTCGGCGCCAACTGCTGTAAATAAAAGTCGTGTAGGAATGATTAATAATGTAAGAGCAACAATTAAGATTAGAATTAGTGTGTGTGTGTGTGTGTGTGTGTGTGTGTGTGTGTGTGTGTGTGTGTAATTCACTGTTTGATCTGCTGCAGTCTCTGACGAGACAGCCAGACGTTACCCTACGGAACGAGCTCAGAGCTCATTATTTCCGATCTTGGGATAGGTCTGAGACCAGGCACACACCACACACCGGGACAACAAGGTCACAACTCCTCGATTTACATCCCGTACCTACTCACTGCTAGGTGAACAGGGGCTACACGTGAAAGGAGACACACCCAAATATCTCCTCCCGGGCGGGGAATCGAACCCCGGTCATCTGGCTTGTGAAGCCAGCGCTCTAACCACTGAGCTACCGGGCCGTGTGTGTGTGTGTGTGTGTGTGTGTGTGTGTGTGTGTGTGTGTGTGTGTGTGTGTGTGTGTGTGTGTGTAGCTATATACAGTTAAACATGAATTAATGCATATTTATTCACATCTAATCATTTTGTTCCTCTATCTTTACATTTTCCTTTTTATCCGAGTGTTTTCTGTTATTTTTTCGTCCCTTTTGTTTTCCCACTGCTTTCCTTTATTTTTTTTTGTCCCTTTCCGTAAGTCTCCGTTCCTCAAAGAAGGGTCAGTCAACACGAGTTCACCTTTTTAATCACAGGACAAACAAAACAACTTCTTTTCATCAGGTTGGTCAAAAGAAGTCACCTGTTTGCTGATGACCAGGTAAAGAGGAGACTGTACTCTACAAACCCAGGTGAAGAGGAGGAGGAGGAGGAGGAGGAGGAGGAGGAGGAGGAGGAGGAGGAATGAAAGTTGTAAAGGCTAAGAAAGATAAACATAACAAGTGGAAGAATTTATATATCTATTTGAGGATTAAAGGACAAAGAAGAGGAAGAGAAAGAAGAAGAAGAAGAAGAAGAAGAAGAAGAAGAAGAAGAAGAAGAAGAAGAAGAAGAAGAAGAAGAAGAAGAAGAAGAAGAAGAAGAAGAAGAAGAAGAAGAAGAAGAAGAAGAAGAAGAAGAAGAAGAAGAAGAAGAAGAAGAAGAAGAAGAAGAAGAAGAAGAAGAAGAAGAAGAAGAAGAAGAAGAAGAAGAAGAAGAAGAAGAAGAAGAAAGAAGAAGAAGAAGAAGAAGAAGAAGAAGAAGAAGAAGAAGAAGAAGAAGAAGAAGAAGAAGAAGAAGAAGAAGAAGAAGAAGAAGAAGAAGAAGAAGAAGAAGAAGAAGAAGAAGAAGAAGAAGAAGAAGAAGAAGAAGAAGAAGAAGAAGAAGAAGAAGAAGAAGAAAAAGAAGAAGAGACAAAAACAATAATAAGCAGACGAAGAGAGAGAGAGAGAGAGAGAGAGAGAGAGAGAGAGAGAGAGTTACTGTCCTCTGCAGGAAACATCAAGAAAATTACATGACTTACTTTTACAGATTCCATGTTCCTCCTCCTCCTCCTCCTCCTCCTCCTCCTCCTCCTCCTCCTCCTCCTCCTTTTCCTTTTCCTCAATAATGTAATATTAGACGAGGAAAACAACAATCTCATGATACAATTTCTTTCTCTTTTACTTTATGAGAATGTTGTTGTAGGAAATAGACGTTGATATGAGTTAAATCTCTCTCTCTCTCTCTCTCTCTCTCTCTCTGCCCACCACTATTACTATAACCATTACTAATATTAATTCCATTGCCACTATTATCATGACTACTCTTACTGTTATGACGCCTCTGAACTACCACCACCACCACCACCACCACCACCACCACCGCTGACAGTTATAATTATACATAGCCATTAAAGAAAGAACAATAATGGCAGCAACAATAACGACAACGACAACAACAACAACAACAACAACAACAACAACAACAACAACAACAACAACAACAACAACAACAACAACTACTACTACTACTACTAACAACAACAACAACAACTACTACTACTACTACTACTACTACTACTACTACTACTACTACTACTACTACTACTACTACTACTACTACTACTACTACTACTACTACTACTACCACCACTACTACTCACTACTACTACTACTACTACTACTACTACTACCACTACTACTACTACCACCACTACTACCACAACCACTACTCCTATACTATTATCACTACTACTACTACTACTCCTATACTATTATCACTACTACTACTACTACTACTACTACTACTACTACTACTACTACTACTATTACTACTAAGACTACTACAACTACTACTCTGTTACTGCTGCTCTACTATTATTATTACTACTACGAATACTACTCTACTACTACTACTACTACTACTACTACTACTACTACTACTACTACTACTACCGAAACAATAAATAAATGAATAAAGAAAGAAAGAAAATAAATACTAAGTCAGAGAGAGTATCAGTCAGTGGCAGTGTTACCAAGTTAGTGTGTCCTCAGCTGGTAAAGTTAGCAAGACCGCCTCCACTACTGCCACTGTAACTACTGCTGGTAATAACGTAACTAAGACTACCACCACCACCACGACCACCACCACCACCACAACCTGTACAGCTTCAGGAAATGTTAAAATAAATTACATTTGCATCTTTTTCGCTTAATCTGGGACAAATTCGTACGCTGTGCAATCTCTTTGTTATTCTTACTATTTGTTTGTTTTTTTCTTTTTTTTCATATCTCCTTCTGTTTATTTATCTAACTTCTTTTCATTTAATATTTTCACTTTCTTCTCTTTTCTCTTTTTCTCTTTTGTCTCCTTTAACATCTTTTCATTTGTTTATTTTCTTTTTTCTAACATCTTTTCATTTAATATTTTCACTTTCTTCTCTTTTTCCTCTCTCCTTTTCTCTTTTGTTTATTTTTCTAACTTCTTTTCATTTATTATTTTCACTTTCTTCTCTTTTTCTCTCTACTTTTCTCTTGTGTTTATTTCATCTAACCTTAATTCTTACTATTATTATTTTCTTTTCCTTTTTCTCTTACTTTTCTCTTCCATTTTTCTATCTTCTTTTTCTTTTATTTCTTTTTCCTGACCTTCTTTGAAATTTAGTCTTATTATTTTTTCTTTCTCTCTCTCTATTTTTCTCTTTTCGTTTTCCTTATCTTCTCTTTCTTACTATTATTCTTTTCTTTTATACTTTCTATCTTCTTTTTATTTTATTTCTTTTCCTGACCTTCTCTGAATTTACTCTTATTATTTTCTTCCTTTTCTCTATCTACTTTTCTCTTCTTTTTCTTTTTCTTATATTTTCTTTCTTCTTATTATTTTATTCTCTTTTTCTTTCTTTTCTCTTCTATTTAATTTTCTTAACTTCTCTTTCTTTCTATCATTATTTTATTCTTTTTTTCTATCTATATTTTTCTTCTATTTCTTTTTCAAATGTTTCTTTACTTTTTTGTCTTTCTTAGTTACTTTGTTTGACATTTTCTTTCCTTTTTTTCTTCTAATTCTTTTCCTTATTCTATTTTTTCCCTCTTTTTTTATCACCATCGTATTTCTTTTCATCTTCCTTTCCTCTTTTCTTGCCCTTCTTGTCCTTATTCATTTTTTCCTAGTTTTCATCATCATCATCGTCTTTTCCTCCACTCCCTTGTTTCATTCCTCAATATTTCCCTATTTCCTCCTCCCATAACCTCTCTCCCTCCTTTATCATTTCTCTTTCCTTTACTTTCCTTCCTTTATTTTACCATCCTGTTACTTCTCCCAATCTTTTTCCTCCATAAATTTGCATTCCTCTTTTTTCTTTTAATTTTTCCTTTACCTCATTTTGTATAATATTCTTTCGTTCTCTCCTTCGCATAGGGAGACATGGAGCGGAGGAGAGGGAAGGGAAAGAGGCGATAAACGAGAAAATGCAAGAAAACGAACAATTGCAGAGTGTTATGCAAATAAAAAAAGGGAGGAGGCAGGAAATTGGAGAAGAGGAGGAGGATATTGCAGAGAGAGAGAGAGAGAGAGAGAGAGAGAGAGAGAGAGAGAGAGAGAGAGAGAGAGAGAGAGAGAGAGAGAGAGAGAGAGAGAGAGAGAGAGAGAGAGAGAAGGGGACGTAGAAAAATCAATAAATCAATCAAGGATAACAGTTCATTGAGATAATTAACAAATTAAGTAACGAAAGAAGAGAAAAAAAGATAATGAACACACACACACACACACACACACACACACACACACACACACACACACACACACACAGATAGATAAATAGATAGATAGACGGATAAGTAGACAGATAGATAAGAGAATAGACAATTTGACCTAAAACACACAGAACCGTCTTTTACAAACATATCGAGGAGGAGGAGGAGGAGGAGGAGGAGGAGGAGGAGGAGGACCTGAATAAAAAAAAAAAAAACATGACCATGGATTTGTTCAGTATATCTCAGAGAATTAAATGTCAAAAGGAAGAACTTGTAATGAAAAGAATGATAAACTAGTTGCAGGAAGAGGAGGAGGGGGAGGATGAGGAATACATAGGAATACATAGGAAAGACGAGTGACAGGAGGCCTTGCGACCTATGACGAGGTCACTCGTTTATTATACTACATGCACAGAAGCTACATATTTAGTAGGAGGCAAGGATAGAATAAATGAAGCTCCTCCCCACCTACCACTCCCTCCGGCGTCACCCGGCAAGAAATAAGACGAAATACACCCCGATTGCTGAGAAGGACAATCGGGGAAATTTATACAGGAAAGATGGGAAAAAAGAGAATACAAGTGTAACTACTACTATCGCTAAGAAAAAGAGATATCTAGTGTAACTACTACTATCGCTAAAAAAAAAGAAGAAGAAGAAGAAGAAGAAGAAGAAGAAGAAGAAGAAGAAGAAGAAGAAGAAGAAGAAGAAGAAGAAGAAGAAGAAGAAGAAGAAGAAGAAGAAGAAGAAGAAGAAGAAGAAGAAGAAGAAGAAGAAGAAGAAGAAGAAGAAGAAGAAGAAGAAGAAGAAGAAGAAGAAGAAGAAGAAGAAGAAGAAGAAAATGAAGAAGGAGGTGGAGAAGGAGGAGATAGAAGAATAAGAAAAAAGAGAAACGGGCACACGAATTAGAAACATAGAATAATAGAAAAACAAGAGAAAAGTAGTAAGGAGGAAGAACAAAAGAGAAGAAAAAAAAACACGAATTATAAGAAAATAAGAAACAAGACAAGTAAACACACAAAATGAGGAAAAAGAAAAAAAAGTTACGAGATTGAAGAGGAATAAGAAAAAAAAAAAAAATAGAAAAAAAATACATGAAGGGAAAGTATCATAGAGGACTACACAGGATAAACAAACACAGGCAAGCTCTTTAGTACTTCATCTGTTTGCTCTCTTCTTCTATTTGGAAAGGAGATAAAGTACAACAAAGGCCACTACGGATGAAGGAAGAGGGAAATAATCTGAGGGAAGAGAAGGAAGGGTGAAGAGGATCAATGAAGAAAGAAGGTAAAGGGAGGATACAGAGGAACAGGCATGAGAGAAGACAAACGAAGGGTGGAGAAGAGAATGAGAAGAAAGAAAAAGTAAGGACAGAATACAAAAAAGAGCCATGAGGGAAGAGAAATAGATGGAAAGAAAAAAGCAAGGAGAGAGAGAGAGAGAGAGAGAGAGAGAGAGAGAGAGAGAGAGAGAGAGAGAGAGAGAGAGAGAGAGAGAGAGAGAGAGAGAGAGAGAGTCCCTCGAGAAGCAAAGCCAGCCGAGGTGAAATCAACATAATTAATGATGCGAAAGGACTCAACTTTTTAGAGAGGAGGAGAGAAAAAAAATTGCCTTCAAGAGCCAATATTCGGGGGAGAAAAGTTGCCCCCTGAGAGGACGCCGCCACCTGAGGGCCGCTGTGGGCGTGGGCGGGAAGGACGATGAAAATAAGACAAGAGAACGTGTGGGCGTGGAGTGAGTTTGCAGGCGGCAGGAAGATCCAAAAAAGATTGTTTGTAGAGAGAGAGAGGAAGAGATGAGGGTGGGAGAAAAGGAAAGGGAGACAGATGCAAAGACAAGGAGTGAGATGCAGGAAGGAAAAGTAGGAGAGGAGGAGGAGAAGAAGGAGGAGTAGGAGGGGAAGAAGAAGAGGAGGAGGACGAAATGGGAGAGGCACTAAGAAAAGAATACCCAATCAGAAAGGGACAAAAGAATAGAAGAAGAAAGAGAAAAGATGAAGACAATGAAAAAAAAAACACAAAATTTGTCACTAGAGATAGAACTGAGAAAGAAAGAGAATAGACACTGATTTTTTTTAACTTTTTGTTCCTTTTAACTTCTTTTCTCTATTTTCCTTCTTTATTTTTCCTTCCATTTCCTTTTCCAATCCATTTCTTTCAAGTGATGTATTTGGGGGACGAGAGAGAGAGAGAGAGAGAGAGAGAGAGAGAGAGAGAGAGAGAGAGAGAGAGAGAGAGAGAGAGAGAGAGAGAGAGAGAGAGAGAGAGAGAGAGAGAGAGAGAGAGAGAGAGAGAGAGAGAGAGCCAAAAATTTCTTTCCTTATTTCAATCCTCTTTTCTTTCCTCCTTCCTTACGTTTCTCAAATTTCGTCTTTAAAGCAGTGTATTTTTTTTCCCTGCGGACGTGACTGAGAAGCAGAAATGGGCGTGAGGGCGTGAGGGCGTTAGGGCGGCACGTGGCTGTCTTGTCAGGGGCAGCCATCAGTGGGGCGCTGACGAGGTGGCGGGGATCTTATCACACTGAGCCACGCCATCTCATATGATCTGTGGCAAGTGGCTGGCAGGTGGGTGGCAGGGGCTCCTGCTCTCTCTCTCTCTCTCTCTCTCTCTCTCTCTCTCTCTCTCTTTTTTTTTTTTTTTATTTAAACAAAACTTAATACAAAGGAACATGTACCCAAAGGCGCACTGTCGTGTGCTACCTATTCTAAGGGTACTACAATCTATTTCTACAATATTTACAAGACTTAAAAATAGATAATATACAAGATGGTCAGCATGTAAATGGAGCACTATTCGTTTCACTTCACTAGCACTATTCACGCACTGCACTACACTGAGTGTCACGTCACAAAGAGTGTCAGAGGAGTTGGCAGTGTCTGTCTCCACTTATGTGCCATCAGTTTGACACTGTGTGTGTTCATCTCCTGGACGTGAGGCACCGCGGCCGTGAACAAGTTCCACATCCTGGAGACGCGTCCTGCGAAGGTGCGTTGATGCTGACACCCGTGGGATCGCGGCACCTCTACGGCGTCACCACCATTGAGCACCGTTCTCGTGCTCCGTGCGGTGACTCTTAGAGGATGACGCAGCCCTGCCAGATGTGGCACTCTTTGCACCTGTGCCTTATGGAACACTACGATCGCCGCCACGTCTCTGCGGTGTTCCAGTGAATCAAGGGACGCTCAGGCTCTGGGTGAGGTGGTAGTGCAGCATCTACTAGCCGTATGGCGCGGCGTTGGATGCTGTCCAGTCTCCTTCTGTGTGTGGCGGCACAGGACATCCAGGAGAGAGCTGCGTATTCAAGGTGGGGCCGCACCTGTGCCTTGTACAGCAGCAGTCTCCCTTCCTGTCGAGGAAACTGGCGATCCTTCTGAGAGCGGAGATCCTGTGAGAGGCTTTCTTGGCAATGGTTTTGACATGCCTGTCAAACCTCAGCCCTCGATCCACCTCCACTCCAAGTATCTTGACGTCATCTTGAGTGGGAGAGCAGCAGCGCCAAAAGACAACTTTCCTGCCATTGCTGCCATGGCGGCTGGGGACCGAGAGACAACCATTGCTTGTGTCTTCTCCGGCGCGAATGTCACTTGCCAGCGAGCACCCCACTCCTTTATCACTCGTAGCTGCTGATTGATGGCCTCAGCAGCCCGCCCACTGTCCTGGCGTGGATAGGTATAGGAGAGGGTGCAGTCATCAGCATAGGCCTTGACTCCTGGCAGTAGCTGGAGAAGATCATCCACGTAGATATTCCACAGGAGTGGGCCAAGAATTGAACCCTGTGGCACTGATGCCTCCACAGGCAGGGACTCAGATGTTTGCCCGTTGACAACCACCTTGAGGCTTCTGTCCTGCAGGTAATTTCCCAAGAGTCGTAGCAAGCCACCCTGGATGCCTTTAGCACGAAGCTTTTCTAGTAATCCGTTGTGCCATACTTTATCAAAAGCTCTCTCTCTCTCTCTCTCTCTCTCTCTCTCTCTCTCTCTCTCTCTCTCTCTCTCTCTCTCTCTCTCTCTCTCTCTCTCTCTCTCTCTCTCTCTCTCTCTCTCTCTCTCTCTCTCTCTCTCTCTTCTTTACTTTCCCTCATTTCTCTCCTCTCTCATCATCTCCTCATTTTTCTTCCTTTAATTTTTTGTTCTTTTGCTATGTTTGTTCTTTTTCTTCCTCATTTTTCCTCATCTTTTCTCTTCTCTTATTTTGATTCCTCACCCGTCGTCTTGCCTTCCCTTCCTCTCATCTTCTTTTCTTCATTTTGTCTCCTCTTCCCTTTACTTCTCTCTCTTCCCTCACCTACCTGTCTTCCATTTTTTCTTCCTCTCATCCATCATCTTCTCTCTCTTTCTCTCTTTTCCTCTCCCCTTTCTCTTACACCTGAATCACTGCTCACCTGGCTCTCTCTCTCTCTCTCTCTCTCTCTCTCTCTCTCTCTCTCTCTCTCTCTCTCTCTCTCTCTCTCTCTCTCTCTCTCTCTCTCTCTCTCTCTCTCTCTCTCTCTCTCTCTCTCTCTCTCTCTCTCTCTCTCTCTCGTGTCGTGTTCAATATAGATTTTCTCTTCAATTTACAAAGCATTATCCGTTGCCTGTTTATATATTTTTTTCTTTACCTCAATACACTAATCATTCTATATTCTTGACTTCACGTACCAAATTTTGCCCCATTTCTCAACCCAAACTCTTTCATTATTCATGGCAAACCTACACTCATAATCATTTCCTTCGAGATACAATGATGGTAAGGGATAATTTTGTCTCACATTATTTTTCTCCTCTCCTCTCTCTCTCTCTCTCTCTCTCTCTCTCTCTCTCTCTCTCTTTCGTCCACTATTCCCTTGCTGGGTTTGGTTGTAAAGTAAAAAATAATGTATTGAGAGATTGCTCTTGTCCCGTTTGTGTCAGAGAGAGGAAGGGAGGGAAGGAAAAGAGGGAAAGAGAAAAGGAGGGAAGGAAAGGAAGAATGAAGTGAGGAAGGGAGAGAAGAAAGGGAGGAAGAGAATGAAGAGAAGGGGAGAAGGAAAGGATAGATGAAATAATAAGGGTGAAAGGAGAGGAAGGGAAGGGATAAAGAGATATGGAAGAAGAGAGAGAGAGAGAGAGAGAGAGAGAGAGAGAGAGAGAGAGAGAGAGAGAGAGAGAGAGAGAGAGAGAGAGAGAGAGAGAGAGAGAGAGAGAGAGAGAGAGAGAGAGAGAGAGAGAGAGAGAGAGAGAGAGAGAGAGAGAGAGAGAGATAATTGTCAACACTCACCCACACTCATCCCACACACCCATCCACCTACCCACACACACACACACACACACACACACACACACACACACACACACACACACACACACACACACACACACACACACACACAAACACACACACTCCATCTCAGTACGTCACAACAACGCTCACTAAGACAGGTTATTTGGTGGCGATCTTGGTGAAAGGGTCAGTGGCTGCTGTAGAATTACTACCACTAAGCTAAATCAACCCTTGGGCTCACCGTTAGTAAAGGTAAAACTTGAATGCAAGCTACACCGGGGGAACCTCAAAGTATTCTATTACCTTTATTACCTTTCCATGACGAAATGTGGGAAAAAATATAAAAAAATCACCTTTATCCAATCCATCAATAGGAGTAAAAATTGAACGCAAACCCTTAACAAAACCCAATTATATTCTCTACGCCTCATAATAAAAAAAATCACCTTTATCCCACCAATACATAAGAGTAAAAATCGACCACACAATCTCTTTAAAACGGAAGCAGTCGTTCATGGCCACACGTATATAAACATTTGAGTAATATTTCCCAGCATTCACGGATCGCCCGCCTCTCACTGTCTCTTATCTAAATTGCTTCACTGGAGAGGGAACCAAATGTAAAAGGGGAGGAGGAAGAGAGTATGGAAGAGGAGGAGGAGGAAGAGGAGGAAGAGGAGGAGGAGGAGGAGGTAAAGGAAGAGGAGGAGGTAAAGGAAGTGAGGGTGGTGAGGTTTAACACTGGTTTCCCTCAACTATCTCTCTCTCTCTCTCTCTCTCTCTCTCTCTCTCTCTCTCTCTCTCTCTCTCTCTCTCTCTCTCTCTCTCTCTCTCTCTCTCTCTCTCTCTCTCTCTGTGGCTCAAGACATGAAAATTCAATCCAAGGTCTTTTCTCGCTCTCTTCACTTGCCAATCTGAGAATTAAAAGTCACAGGAGAGCAAACTCAATTCCTCGAGCCAGCAACCACCACCACCACCACCACCACCACTGCGTCTTTGATTCTCTCTCTCTCTCTCTCTCTCTCTCTCTCTCTCTCTCTCTCTCTCTCTCTCTCTCTCTCTCTCTCTCTCTCTCTCTCTCTCTCTCTCTCTCTCTCTCTCTCTCCATATATTTCCCCTTCCAATCCATTTCTTCGAAGTTGCATATTTTTTTTTCTCTCTCTTTATTCTATTTCATTCGCTTATCAGGAGGATGTGAGTTTCTCTCTCTCTCTCTCTCTCTCTCTCTCTCTCTCTCTCTCTCTCTCTCTCTCTCTCTCTCTCTCACTCTCTCCTCTTTCTCTCTCTCTTCCTCCCTCCAAACATTTTATTTTAAACTGGAGGAAAAAATAACTATCTGAAGGAGGAGGAAATAGAAACATGAAGGGAAGGAGAGGAAAAAAGATTATAGGAGGGAAGACAAGGAAGAGAATTCAACAGAGAGAGAGAGAGAGAGAGAGAGAGAGAGAGAGAGAGAGAGAGAGAGAGAGAGAGAGAGAGAGAGAGAGAGAGAGAGAGAGAGAGAGAGAGAGAGAGAGAGAGAGAGAGAGAGAGAGAGAGAGAGAGAGAGAGAGAGAGAGAGAGAGAGAGAGAGAGAGAGAGAGAGAGAAACCAGTACGTCACCTAAGGAAGCTATCACGAACGTCTATTTAATGCCATTCATGTTTCTTTGCTGGAAATTAATAGCTCTATACATTAACCCCTTCAGTACCAAGACGCATTTCCATATTCCTTCTGGTTACTATTTGGTGATTTTATACTGGTTCAGAAAGTCATATGGTGATTAAAATAGTGAAAACAGTGGCCATTAATATTTTGCCCTCCATAAACCCTTCCTAATGTCAAAATGGTCTAATCATACACAAAACTCATGGCAAAAAATGTGTCCCATTACTGAAGGGGTTAACGAGATAAACACTCATCAGATAACACAGTATTGCCCCGAAAGACCAAAAATCTGCATTATGACCTTTACGAAGAGGTGAAGAGTAATTACCAGGTATTCAACATGAGTTATTTATCAAGGCGATTTTTTGAAGGTTTCTATTGTACTGAAGATGACGAAGTTGGAGGATTAGGTTAGGTTAGTTTAAGTTTACTTTAGGTTAGGTTGGGTTAGTTTAGGTTTATGATAGGTTACATTAGGAGGAGAACCAGGAGGAGGAGGAGGAGGTGGTGGAGGGAGAAGGAGGAGATAGAAGGAGGAAAAGGAGAAAGAACACAAAACCCGTTATAACTTCAAGAAATTGGAAAGAGAGAGAGAGAGAGAGAGAGAGAGAGAGAGAGAGAGAGAGAGAGAGAGAGAGAGAGAGAGAGAGAGAGAGAGAGAGAGAGAGAGAGAGAGAGAGAGAGAGAGAGAGAGAGAGAGAGAGAGAGAGAAAATGACAATACAGAAAAGATGATAGGAAGAGGGGAAAAAATATGAAGAGAAAATGCATCTTTCCCTTTTTCCTCCTCCTCCTCCTCTCAGTTTCCTCTCTACCAGTATTTTATTTCATGTATTTCCTCGCCACGCAAAAGTAAACATCTCCGGTGGATTGCATTCTTCCCACCACAGAGGAGGAGGAAGAGAAGGAGGAGGAAGAGGAAGAGGAGGAGGAGGAAGAAGAAGAGGAGGAAGTGCAGGATTGCTTTCCAGTGTTTTACGAACTTTTATCCTCTCTCTCTCTCTCTCTCTCTCTCTCTCTCTCTCTCTCTCTCTCTCTCTAGTCTAAAACTCTTCTCACGTCACAAGCAATACTCTTACCCCTCAAGCTTTTCCTGGACTCTCTCTCTCTCTCTCTCTCTCTCTCTCTCTCTCTCTCTCTCTCTCTCTCTCTCTCTCTCTCTCTCTCTCTCTCTCTCTCTCTCTCTCTCTACTCTCTCTGTGTGTGTCTGTGTGTCTGTGTGTGTGTGTGTGTGTGTGTGTGTGTGTGTGTGTGTGTGTGTGTGTGTGTGTGTGTGTGTTTTGTCACTTCCTCCTCTTCATTTTCTTATTTCTGTTCTCATTCTTATTTTTATGCTACTAATACTACCAATACCACTATCACTACTACTACCACTACTACTTCTACTACCACTACTACAACTACATCTCATCCTCCTTTATCACCATCACCAACATCACGACCACCATCCCTCCATCGCCTTCCTTCACTTTCTCCTTCACCTTTTCCTTCAGTCCACTCCCATGAGCCACCCACGAAACCTTCGCTGGGAAAAGGCATCAGGATAGAAAATTCAGTCTGAACTTGCGATAGGAATGACTCGAGCAAGGTATGATTGAGTGGGGCGCGTTGAAGTTGAGATTGTGAAGGAGAGAGCGGAGGAGAGAAGAATGGAAACGAGGCGGTGGAAGAGGAGCAGGAAGAGGAGGAGGAGGAGAGGGAGCAGGAAGGAAGGAAGGAAGGAAGGAAGGAAGGAAGGTAAGATGAAGAAGAAAGATGCTGACGATGGAGAGATGAAGAGAGAAAAATGTGACGAGAATATGAAAAAGAAAAAAAGAAGGGAAGAAAATGATAAGGAAAAGTATGCAACGTGAGGAAGACGAAAAAGGAAATGAAAAAGAAAGGAAATTAGTGAAAAATGAAAGGAAAGAAGAGGACGGTGGGAAGAACTGAAGACATAAGAGGCAATAAGCAACAAAAACATTTATAACTTTAGTCCTATAAAGACACTAAAACTTTGAAGAGTCCTGGGAGAGAGAGAGAGAGAGAGAGAGAGAGAGAGAGAGAGAGAGAGAGAGAGAGAGAGAGAGAGAGAGAGAGAGAGAGAGAGAGAGAGAGAGAGAGAGAGAGAGAGAGAGAGAGAGAGAGAGAGAGAGAGAGAGAGAGAGAGAGAGAGAGAGAGAGAGAGAGAGAGAGAGAGAGAGAGAGAGAGAGAGAGAGAGAGAGAGAGAGAGAGAGAGAGAGAGAGAGAGAGAGAGAGAGAGAGAGAGAGAGAGAGAGACATTTTTGTCACCACCACTTCCACAACAACTACTACTACTACTACTACTACTACTACTACTACTACTACTACTACTACTACTACTACTACAACCACTAATACTACCACTAATACTACTAATTCTATTACTACTATTACTACTACCACCACTACTACTACCACCACTTCTATTACTACTATTACTGCTATTACTGTCACTACGACTACTACAACTACTACTACCACTACTACTTCTACAACTGCCACTACTACTACCACTACTACCACCACTCCCACTCCTACTACTACGACGAACAAAACTCAGAACATACTTACTTTCCCTCCATTCACTCACACGCTCACCCAGATAGCTTATTCAGTAACTTGTACCCACAGAAACACACGAGTCACTTACCTATCGCCACCACTCACTCAAACATCAACAAACTTACTAACTTAATCATACTTTTCTCTGGTAAACTTTGGCACTCCCTACCTACTTCTGTAACTCCAACTTCCTATGACTTGATTTCATTTAAGAGGGAGGTTTCAAGACATTTATCGCTTTTTTGGGGGCTAACTCTCTCGGATCTGCACTGGAACTGGCAAACTTAGTGGTCCTTTTATTTTTTGTCTTATTTTGCCCTTAGCCAGCTTTTCCCCCTTACAAAAAGAAAACTTAGTACTTTATCTATAAAAAGACACACTTAAAAGGCAAAGATACAAGGAAGACTCACCAATGCCCTTCTGAATATCACCACACCACTATATTGATTAAGTTTCTATGTCTCACTACCACCACCACCGCCGCCAGCATCACTACATTAGTACTTCCATTTCCCAGCCAGTCAGCACCGTCCCTTCCCTATAATCACATGCTAATACAATGCCTCGCCACCCCACACGCGCTTCAATTAATATTCTTCCCTTCCCTGACAACACCGCAGTTTCCTATTGTGAAATTCATTGTTGTTGTTCTTGTTGGTGAAAGATACGAGAGTTTACCCTTCATATCTATCCGTTTTCTTTATCTACCTATTTATTATTATTATTATTATTATTATTATTATTATTATTATTATTATTATTATTATTATGTGGTTTTAGTGAATGGAATTTAGTTTAATGTGTCAATATGTTTCAAGACTTTTGTCCTGGTGAGTTATGAGACAAGAAAAAAGAAAATGAGAGGAATAAGAAAGGCAAGAGGGCCACTGCAAATGTAGAGAGAGGATAGAAAAATAAATGATCAAAGATAAGAGAGAGAAAAACATAAACAGTAGAAATTAAACAAAAAAAAAGTTAGACAAAAATGTAAGAGATGATGACAAGGGAGACAAGAAGAGGAAGAAAGAGAAAGGGAAGAAATAACAGAAAAAGAGGACAACAGGAAGAGAGAAGAGACTGAATGTAAGGAAAAAAAGGAATGAAGGAAGAGAGAGTACTGAAACTAAGAAAGGAGGCTGAAGGAGAAGAGTGAAGAGTTAGGGGAAGCAAACATCATTAATGGAGAAGGAAAACAAGGAAGACTGGAATAATTATGCTTCCCTAATTACTTCATCACTGACTCCTCCTCCTCCTCCTCCTCCTCCTCCTCCTCCTCCTAAACTTTATCATCTTCCTTATCCCTTTTCATCCATTGTATTTTTTCCCTTTGTCTGTTTCCTATTCCTCCTTTTCCTCATCATCTTTATCATCATCGTCTTGTTTTTTTTAATCTTCCTTCTCAGTTTCCATTTTCTTCTTTTTCAATTCGACCTTTTGTCATCATCTAATTTTCCTTTCTTTTCCTTCATTTATCTCCGTGTTCGTTTTTTTATTTATTTATTTTTTTCATCCTCCTTTTCTTTTCGTGATTTTAGTTTGATATTTTGTTTTCTGCTCCATTTTCTTGTGTTTGTCATTCCTGGTAACTCCATTTTCTCTCAATTTTTTTTTCTGATTTTATTTAACTTTTTTTTCAGTTCTCCTTTTCCTGATGTCATTATTGTTATTATTAGTCTCGTTTTTTGCTGTTGCTATTGTTGTTGTTGCTCTTTTTTCCTATTAATCTCCTCCTCCTCTATTTGAATGACTGTACTAGATATCATTTCTCTTTCAACCTTTCCTATCACACCTTTGACATTTCTTCCTATGTTCTCTTATTTTCCTTTCCTTGAATCCTAGTGTCTTTCAGCCTCATAGAATTTGTAGTGATAGAATAGACACAAGCAGCCTCGTTCGGACCAGTAGGGCTGTTGCTGTCTGTTCTTTCCTTTGTATTCCTTTGTGTTCTTTTCTATTCCTCTTCCTCCTCCTCCTCCTCCTCTTCCTCCTCCAGTTCCTCCTTCTTCTTTCCTCTCCTCGCCTTTCCACTACTAATCTTCCCCCTCAACACCTCCACTATCTGACATCTCCATCTATTTTCATCCTTCTTATCCTGATCTCTTCCTTATATTTTTCACCACTGCAACCACCCTCTCTCTCTCTCTCTCTCTCTCTCTCGCCTCGTCTTTCCCCTCGAGGCCCCGTTCCAGAATAACAAGGAGAGCTCTGTAGGACGTATCAGTGAAGGATGAAAAAAAAGTGTTTCTCTTCATAAAACAAGAGACGAGGCAAGATGAAAGTGAATTGTTAATGAATAGAGTTGACTTAGTATACATGAAGAGGTGATGTAGGTAGGTCGGCAGGCAGGTAGTGTGTGTGTGTGTGTGTGTGTATGTGTGTGTGTGTGTGTGTGTGTGTGTGTGTGTGTGTGTGTGTGTGTGTGTGTGTGTGTGTGTGTGTGTGTGTGTGTGTGTGTGTGTGTGTGTGTGTGTGTGCTTGTGTGTGTGTATCTCTCTCTCTCTCTCTCTCTCTCTCTCTCTCTCTCTCTCTCTCTCTCTCTCTCTCTTGTTCAGCAATACAGATGATGTACTGCAGATGAGAAAACAAAGTAGGTCTCTCTCTCTCTCTCTCTCTCTCTCTCTCTCTCTCTCTCTCTCTCTCTATCTCTCTCTCTCATAGCTTTATAAAAACTTCATGAAATCCGAATTAGATACTTAAATACTAGAAATCACACACACACACACACACACACACACACACACACACACACACACACACACACACACACGCACACACACACACACACACACACACACACACACACACACACACGATATACAATAAAAATGGACGATGCAAGTCAGACAAGAGTAAAAACCTGTTCCGTGTTTCTCAGTCTGGCGGAAATTTAAAGTCCCTCCTGTCCAATTCATGCCCATTTTCTCTTTTTTCTCTTTTGAACAGAAAACGGTGATTGGATTATGTTTCCCTTTCCCTTCCTGCCTGATTAGTTTCTTGTTTTTTGTTTTTTTCCTTTTGTTTCCTTTTTTTTGTATTATTATTTCTTTCGGTGACTTTGATCGTAAGACCTTAGGTGGATGAATTGAGTACATTGAATTACTTTATTATACAAATTACCTTGATTACTTAACTGCTACTACAAAAAAGATGAATGTAATTACTGTACTTCATGGCTTTGTGACTTTATCTTTACCTAATTGCCTCTGGGTACGTAACATTCAAGTTTAATATTTGCTTCAATATAAAATTCCTCTGAAATATGTATAGAATCACCAAATTGTAAGCAGAATTAATATGAAAGCGCCTTATGATACTAAAGGGATTAAAATCAAAGGGAAGGACTGCAAGGAAAACTGTTACCTAGAGCACAAAGGGCCAAGGAGAGACGAACCAGGAGCTACATGGTGGAAAGCTGTGTCAAGGCGGGCAACACGAGCTGGGAAGACATCAGGGAGAGAACACCGGATGGAAATGGGAGCGAGGGAGCGTGGCGGCCCTCTGCGTCACACGTCGTTGTAGGAGTAACAGGTGACCCATGGTAGGTAATGAGCAGTATATTGTATAGCAAGTATTATTAAATGTTTTGGGCGTGTTTCCTCGATTCTAACAGGCAATAGTTTGTAGTGTTTTCAAGTCTATTGAGAATTTTGATGTATTGCCACGATTTTTAGTTTGATATTATGATTATTTTTAGTTGTCTCATGAAAATATTGATAATTTTGATGTATTAAAAAAATTATGATTATTTTTAGTGGTTTTCATGAGAGTATTCATAATTTCATGCATTTTATTGACTTAAACCATATATAACATTAGAGTTTCAGTGTTTTCAAGAGTGTCTTCATGATTCCGACGTATATTCGATCATGATGTTAACCCCTACAGTACCATGACGCGTTGCCATATTCATTCAGCCTACTATTTAATGATTTTACACAGCTTCAGAAACTTATGTGGGATTTAAATAGTGAAGATTCTGGCCATTAATCTTCTGACCTCCATAGACTTTCCTTAATGTCAATAAAATCGTCTAATCATACCCAAAACACATGGTAAATATGAGTCCCAGTAATGAAGGGGTTAAGTGTTTTCGCGAGTGTCTTCATGACTCTGATGTATATTCATGACGTTAATACCATATAGTACATGTTTACAGTGCTTCATATATATATATATATATATATATATATATATATATATATATATATATATATATATATATATATATATATATATAAACCGAAATACTACACTCAGCCACGCCAGTCAGCTCCCTCTCAGCACTCAGCATCCAGCACCGTCACCTCCATATGTGCGCGGCTCACGAGGGCCATGACGCTCGTAATGAAAGGTCCCGAATCGTCCATTTATTGAGTCTCTGTTCACGAGATGCCAATTCCACATCCCTTGCACGTTTAACAAAGTGTTCCCGGCGCCTCTCATTCACTTGGGCAGCATGGCAGGGGAACAGGCGGCCAGATAAGCAGTTAGACAGGATGGATGGTATGAAGGCTGTCAGTAACTCAGTAAGGTGGGTGAGTGGGTGGTTAATAGGTGGGTGTTTGAGTAAGTGGTTAGATAAATAATAAGTATGATGGCAGTTAGTAATTCAGGAAGGTAGGTAGGTAGGTGTGTGGGTGGGTGAGTAAGTAAAGTAACTGAGTATGTAGGGAGCTTTGTAAGTAGTTAGTTAAATTGGCAAGAAGGTAGTAGGGTGGAACAAAGGGAAGTAAGTAGGTAAGTAAGTAGGCAGGCAAGCAGGTATTTTGAGTAAGTAGGAAGCCAAGTAGAGAAGTGAGTAGGTAGGATGGAAGTAGTGACTGTAACTCAGGTAAGCAGACAAGATAGTGATAAGGCATGGACAGAAAGGCAGGTGGAAAGACAGGCAGGCAAGCAGTTATCTATCAGGCAGTGAGGAAGTAGAGAAGTAAGTAGGTATGGTGGAAGTAGTGACAGTAACTAAGGTAAGCAGGCAAGACAGTAATCAGAAAGAAACAGACAGACAGATGGACGGACAGGCAGACAAGCAGTTATCTATCAGGCAGTCAGACATTGAGTGAATGGGTCAGTGATGGAGTCAGTCAGCCACGTAGTCAGCCAATCAGCTAGTCAGTGAGGGAGTGAGTGAGGTAGCAAGTGGGTTATGCGACGTCATTGTGTCAATTTTCAAGAGAAACTCAATTAGTACAGGAGTTTGTCTATGGCTCGTATTCTCAAACACTTCTGCGCTTCACCTTCACTATTT
This sequence comes from Portunus trituberculatus, assembly GCF_017591435.1. Lineage (NCBI taxonomy): Eukaryota > Metazoa > Arthropoda > Malacostraca > Decapoda > Portunidae > Portunus > Portunus trituberculatus. The sequence goes on from NC_059275.1 coordinate 8,364,895, forward strand.
CAAAAGGCTTTATTTAAATTTACACGAGTTTTTATGGTGTATTTTTACGATTTTAGAGCCAGACTGACAAAATTTATTCATTATCAATTGGAAAAACACTCTTGAAAACCGTTCTAACCATCCATGTGGCCTTGGAAAATAAAAGTTGTGAGAGAAAAGAGCATTTTTAAGGTGTTTTTTTTATGGTTTTCGAGCAAGACTGACAATATTTCTACATTATCAACTGGAGAAACACCCTAGAAAACCCCGCTAATCATCCCTGTGGCCTTGGAAAACACAAGGTAAAGAGAAAGAGTAAGGTAGCTTCACCTCCCCCCACCCGCGCACATTCCGTGACGTCAACGCTTATCAGAGAGAGAGAGAGAGAGAGAGAGAGAGAGAGAGAGAGAGAGAGAGAGAGAGAGAGAGAGAGAGAGAGAGGAAGTTTAACAGAAAACCATCTGCATGTTTGGTAGACTTATACTTTTGTATTATGATTGGTCACAGGTCACTACTCAACACACTATCTGTGTATAGGCTAATCCATAATTCATCAATTTGTGGGACGTGACTGGAGGAAAATTACTAAGTATATGTTTCTTAAGTTTAAAATTGTAATAGGTCTAGTGCAGTGGTTTTCAACCTGTGGGCTATGGCCCACTGGTGGTCCATGGATTGTTCTCAGCGGGGGCCATGCCACTGATATCTTGAAAACTAGCATTTAAGAAAATAGAAAATCAAGATCAAAATTAAAACCAAAATAAACACATGATTAATTTACAGAAAATGCAGGCCAGTGCTTAACTTCATCAGTGAAAATGTGTAATTTGAGTTATGATTACAGTGCACATGATTTACTGACTGGAAATGCAGGCCCGTGCTTCATTTCATAAGTGAAAATGTATAAGTAATAAAGTATTCTGAAAAATAATTCCATGAATGAAAATGCATTACTAATAAAGTGTTCTTTTTTATTCAAAGAGGGCACCGGCCAAGGGCAACAAAAAATCATTTTGAGAGAGAGAAAAAAAAAAACACTGAGGTGCCTGTCCCTAAAAGAGATTTATCAGAGTCATCTGAAAATTCTGTATACTAATTCTTTTACCATCATTACACAATTCAGAAGGGCAGTGAGCCATGAGTATTTAGGGATGTTAAATGTGGGCCATGGGTACAAAAAGTTGAAAACCACTGGTCTAGTGTATACTACATAATGATGATATATTAAAAAGGACAGCAGGGAAAGTGAGCTTGAGCATGGAGATGAATATGGAGAAATGATATCCAGTTGAAAGGCACACAAGAACCAGGAAACAGAATCCTGAGGAGGCACCTGAAGGCTTTGCAAGAATTTTTCCTTATTTCTCCGTTTGAAATTTCCATGGTGAGACAAGATTTCTACCTCAGGTGTGGCTGTTAGTTGTAGCCCTGTAATTTTTACCTTAGGTGTTGAGTGGAGGTAGTACACGTGCATCTCTCACTAGCTTGCATTAACCAAAACATACCATTATCATTTTTAGTACCCTACAATCAGTTAGGGGGGACGATAAAAATAATTTGCACCCACGTACAATGCAGACCGCAGGCATGTCACTTAAAAATAGTCACTCCACAAAAAAGAAAACGGAGCTCGTATTCCTTGCCAGGTGTGTGTGTGACTGACAGCTGTCAGGCAGGGTAACCTGTAGTCTGTATAAGCCGTGACGTCATGCGCAGACCAGACGCATTATGGCTCTCCCGCACCCCCCCATGAAACTATCTTACTCCTCTTTACCTTGGGAAAACAGTCGTGGTGAGAGCAAAGCGATTCTGAACACAGACGGACCTAAAAGCGACTCCACTGTCACTTTTACCTTCGCCAATCTGGACATCGATTCTCTCCTCAGTGAAGTAATAACTTGCCTTATCAATTGAGGAAAAGGAAAAGAAAACAAGACGCCTTAACTGACCAAGGAAGAGATCGAACAAAGAACAAACTGCATGAAATAAATAAATAGATAAAAATGATGATAATAATGACAATGACAAGTAACAGACGGCAAGATTAAGTTACAAGAGAGAGAGAGAGAGAGAGAGAGAGAGAGAGAGAGAGAGAGAGAGAGAGAGAGAGAGAGAGAGAGACGAGAGAAATGAGAGACACGAGAGAAATGAGAGAGACGAGAGAAATGAGAGAAAAGAGGGAGACAGACAGACAAGAGAGAGAGAAATTTGTCGTGGAATCGCCCGGAATTTCGTAGAGTGACTTTCATACTCACTTTGAAGTCTAAATGTCATTCCCACACAGGCGTATCTCGGAACTCAAACACAGACACAGACACAGGCAAGATATTCATACCACCTTTGATCGCCGGCATTGCAGAGTACTGAGGTGCATTACGAACCACGAGGGATCAAGATTCTTTGCCTCTGAACTAAGTACCTGAATATACGCCACGCTTTCAACGCTACCGCACTCCACGAAAGTCATCAGTCCATTTTACTCATTGGCAGAGCTGAAGGCTGTCTGAATTATAATAACTTTCTTCTTCTTCTGTACTTCCATCTTCTTCTGCATTTCAATCTTCTGCATTTCAATTTTCTTCTTCTTCTTCTTCTTCTTCTGTATTTCCATCTTCTTTTGTTCATCTATATTTCCATTTTCCTACGACTTGACTTCTTTTAAGAGAGAGGTTTCAAGATATTTGTCCCAGACTTTTGGCTAACTCTATTAACCTTTTAGGGAACTGGCAATAAAGCGGCCCATTCTTGTAATATTTTTTGTTGGCCTTGGCCAGTTTCCATCTTCCATAAAAGAAAAATATTTGACTTCTTTTAAGAGGGAGATTTCAAGAAATTTGTCCCCATTTTTTGCGACCTGCTAGGAGACTGACAACTAAGTGGATCTTTTTTTTTTTCTTTTTATGCTAACCTTAGCCAGTTCTCCTCCCTTACATAAAAGAAATATTTCCGTTTTATTTCAAAGGTTATAGTTCAATGTTTGGGTTACTGTTACTTAGGGAGGCAGATGACAGACTCCAATCCATGAATAGATTAAACATTATCGTGCATTCATGGATTTATTTATCTACTGATTTTCTGCACAAACGAACAGGAAAAAGGAGGAGCAAAAAACAAATTAAATATTAAAAAAAGTTATCTCATTGACTCTTGCATAAAAGAAAACTAAACATTATCATACAAGAGCCAATTTTTGCTCAGTATTCAATGAGTAAGTTAAAGGAAAACATGAACAATAGCACATCAAACCGGCTCCTGCTGTGACTGGAGATGAAAAACACCGCTGCCTCTCTCTCTCTGATAAGCAACAACAGCAGACTTAGTATATAATAGTGTACAACTGGGGCCGCCGTGGTACAGTGGAACCATGCGTGCTTTGGGGTCCGCGGGGTCTCCAAGGGCACGGGTTCGAATCCTGTCCACGGTCCGAGTGTAGGTTGGGCTTCCTTACTCAGGGCAACGGTTTCCTAGCGGGTGGGCTTTGAGATAGGAAGTACCCCAAAAAGTACCCCTTTAGCCCGGAAATTCCCGTGAAAAGCCCACATGGTAAAAAAAAAATAAATAAATAAGCAATGAATAAATGTTTCAAATATTTCAACCAAGAACCACAATCGACCTAGGAACTTTTCATCACATCTAACGCGATATCATTCATTTCACGTCACTTCCCGGAAACAACAAAATAAAAACAATACGAAACAAATAAAAACCAAAATGAAAGAAAAAAAATTGTTAGGCCTATGTAACGCAACGCCATTCACTTCAATTACCGGAGAAAGCAACACAGATAACAAACCAAGTAAAGAATGAAAGAAACACGACAAGCGGCTCGGGAAACTAAATCTCCCGATACAGTCATCCAACAAAAGTGCAACACCAGGCGGCCATTGCGCTAAGACCCATTTTGGCGCAGCACCGACACTGGATCACAGCGGCTTTCAGATGGCACAGGGGAGAGGAGGAATAGGAAGAGAAGGAGGAGGAGGAGGAGGAGGAGGAGCAGCAGAAGGAGGAAGAGGAATAGGAATACAAAGGAATACATACAAAGGAAGGTAAACAGCAACAGACTCTGATGTCCTTGCTAATCTGTTTGTTGAGACTATTTACTAACTACCAGTGATAGAGACAGGACAGGGGGAGGAAGAAGAAGAGGAGGAGAAGGAAGAAGACGAGAACGAAGAGTACGAGGACAAGAAAAAAAAAGAGGAGAAACACATGATAATAAAAAATAGCAGTACACACTATAATGTCCGTGAGGAAAATAGGATAAATAAGCGGAAGGAAGGAAGGAAGTGGATGAAGTAGAAACATAAAATAAAATAACGGAAATAAAAGCACAAACACATTTTTTTCCTAGTCCTTTTTAGTCTCTAACCTCTCTCTACCTCCTCCTCACTTTCCAGTACTCCTTTGAAAAAACAACAAACACATTTTTTTCCTAGTCCTTTCTAACCACTATTTTTTCTCCCTTCACTTTCCTTCCCAGTACTCCTTTGAAGAAACCACAAACACATTTTATGCCTAGTCCTTTCTAACCTGTAACCTCTCTCTACCTCCCCTCACTTTCCTTCACAGTACACCATGGAGAAAAACACAAACATATTTTTTTTCTCTAGACAAGACATGGACTGTAGAGTTAAGACACACCACAGCAGAGCAACGTGGCTTAGACCAGTGACAGATTCCTCTCTCATTTTGTGTTAAAAGTTTTGATGAAACGAAGCCACGGAGGAGGCGGAGAGGGCTAATGAGACGCCGCGGCCCCTACACATCCCTGGGGCCCTGAGGAGGAGGTAAAGCTCAAGGCTCACTTACCTACCAAATTAAGACTCAGAGTACTACATAGCGAGGTATCTAGGTATTGGATCCGTTAATTGGCTAGCTCCGCCTCAAAGGAAAGCAGATGATTACTGACCTACTGACCATCACCTGTAGCCCTGTGTTGGGAGGAGGGGAGGGAAGAGGGTTGATATGAAGGGATAGGTAATGAAGACAGGGAAAGGGACATATAAGTGAGAGAGGGCAAAGAGAGAGGAGAGGAAGGAGGGGTGTAGTGGTTGAGAGGGGGTGGAGGAGGAAGGGTGATGGGGAAGGGTATAACAAGGAAGTGGTGAGAGAGAGAGAGAGAGAGAGAGAGAGAGAGAGAGAGAGAGAGAGAGAGAGAGAGAGAGAGAGAGAGAGGAAGAGAGAGAGAGAGAGAGAGAGAGAGAGAGAGAGAGAGAGAGAGAGAGAGAGAGAGAGAGAGAGAGAGAGAGACTAAAATACAGTAGAACACATTTCCTATATCTTTTATACACGAGGGCAAGGCGTTCCATAATCGCGGACCTTTTACAGAAATTGATCTCTGGCCGTTGTCAGTGCTAGTTCTGGGTATATACAGTAGATTGTGTTGCCTCGTGTTTGTCTGGTTTACATCATTCACACTTGGAAAGGTGACAAGCCAACTTGGATATTTCTTTTTTTAGAATATTGAACATAAAAACACAATGCTCGTAATCACATTTTTTGCAAATTTGTAGCCATCTTAATTCATTTAAAATAGGAGAAGCATGGTCATACTTAGATTTATTACCCACAGCCACTTTGGCAGAAAAATTTTGTATTTTTTGTACTTTTTTTTTAGCTGAGTTTTATTGGTGGTGCCCCACACCGTCATGCCGTAGTCAATCAAGCTAAGGACGAGTGTCTGTACCACAGTTGTTCGTTCTGGCCTTAGTACTAAACAAGTTTCTTATGCGATTAATATACATAAGTATCGCAAAAGTTTTCTTGGCTAACTCAGTAATGTGGTTGTCAAAAAGCATGTACTTGTCGAAATAAACTCCCAAGTTCTTAACAGAATCACTTGGCTTAATCTGTGCATCATTAACATGTATTATGGTGTTATTTGGTATTCTAGACAATAGATATCTTGATCCAATGAACATACACTGTGTCTTCTTGGCATTTAGTAGGAGACCATTATTATTAAAATAGCTTATTATTTTATTCAGAGTTTCTTCTGTTCGTCTGATTAGTTCATTTAAATTATCGATCGAATCTGAATGAATGAACTGAGTGTCATCAGCGTATTGTACTAGCTGGCAGTCATTGATATGAGTAGCAAGGTCATTAACATAGATCGTAAATAAGATAGGCCCAAGTATTGACCCCTGAGGGACTCCAAAAGACACTTCTAATTTTGAGGAAATGTTTTCTCCAACACGAACACACTGAGTTCTGTGTGCTAAATAGTCTTTAAACCAAAAGGAATCAATGCCAATATCATATAGCTTTTTCAACAAAATGCTGTGGCTTACGCTGTCAAAAGCTTTCGACAAGTCACATAGGGTTAGTAGAGAAATCTTCTTGTTATCCATGCTTTCATAAATATCCATTACGACTTTGGTTAGTGCTGTTACTGTTGACAGTCCTGGTCTAAAACCATGTTGTGTATTACTGAGTAGTTTTCAAGATTCAAGAAAGTTAACTAGTTGCTCGGCTATAATTTTCTCAAGAACTTTAGATAAAATTGACAAAAAAGAGATAGGCCTGTAATTGCTAGGGTCATCCGATGCTCCACTTTTATAAATGGGAGTTACAAGGGCGTGCTTCCATGTTGTTGGGAAAATGCCTGTAACAATTGAGGTGTTTATAATACAAGTGAGATATGGAGTTATAACAGGTAAAGCATCTTTTAAAAATCGAAGTGGTATACCATCAGCCCCATAAGAATTTGTGTCTTTTAGGTGTTTAATAGTGAGGATTACAGTGCTAGCGTCTATAGGCTGTGGTCTAAAGTGATGTGAATTATAAGTAGCAATGGCATTATGGAGAGTTACATTATCTTCAGTCAAACCCTTTTGTGTCTTTATAAATGTTTTGTTGCCTACATTAGCAAAATAGGTGTTTAACTCGTCCACTCTACTCCCAGAAGGGAAACAATTATTGTCCTTTGACTTGCCATGGAAAATTTGATGAACCACTCGCCACGTGGCTGCTATATCTCCTCGCTTGTCATTGAATTCTTTGTTATAATACTCCCTCCTTGCTGTACTGATCATTCCTTTCACTTGTTTTGTTCTAGGCACATAACCGTCTCTTCTAAACTCCGCTTCTCACTCTCCGTCCTTGGTGTTTCTTGCCGCAGAGGAGAGAGAGAGAGAGAGAGAGAGAGAGAGAGAGAGAGAGAGAGAGAGAGAGAGAGAGAGAGAGAGAGAGAGAGAGAGAGAGAGAGAGAGAGAGAGAGAGAGAGAGAGAGAGAGAGAGAGAGAGAGAGAGAGAGAGAGAGAGAGAGAGAGAGAGAGAGAGAGAGAGAGAGAGAGAAGAGAGAGAGAGAGAGAGAGAGAGAGAGAGAGAGAGAGAGAGAGAGAGAGAGAGAGAGAGAGAGAGAGAGAGAGAGAGAGAGAGAGAGAGAGAGAGAGAGAGAGAGAGAGAGAGAGAGAGAGAGAGAGAGAGAGAGAGAGAGAGAGAGAGAGAGAGAGAGAGAGAGAGAGAGAGAGAGAGAGAGAGAGAGAGAGAGAGAGAGAGAGAGAGAGAGAGAGAGAGAGAGAGAGAGAGAGAGAGAGAGAGAGAGAGAGAGAGAGAGAGAACCGGAAAATGTATGGGGAACAAAATGGAATATAAAAAAAGTTTCACAAAAATATGCATATTACTATATATTTTCAGGCCTAACTCACTCTCCTCTCTCTCTCTCTCTCTGGGTTCCAATTTCAATGAGATGACAGGACAGAATACCGGATAATCATGATAAAGCTCTTATTAAAACACACACACACACACACACACACACACACACACACACACACACACACACACACACACACACACACACACACACACACACACACACACACACACACATCATCTCAAGAATTAATGCAAAACCTTCTTTGTTAATTTCCGGGAGGGAGAAATCACCATTGTTAAAAATTCAGAGGAGGAGGAGGAGGAGGAGGAGGAGGAGGAGGAGGAGGAGGAGGAGGAGGAGAGGGAAAGAAACAGAAGGAAGAGAAGAGTAAAAGGAAAAAAGAAAGAGAAGGAAGGTGAACACGAGGAGAAAAGGAGAGGAGGTGGAGGAGAAGAGAGAAGAGGAGGAGGAGGTGGAGGAAAGGAAGATAAGTGAAGATCTTGAGGTGGCTGTGGCTCCTCAGGGCGCCCTCAAGGTTCCTCCATCAACTGGTTTTCTCTCCACATCCTCCACTTTTTTATCTCTCTCTCTGTCTCTCTCTCTCTCTCTCTCTCTCTCTCTCTCTCTCTCTCTCTCCCCAGTTCTCTTCATGGTCCACACTTTTTCCCCTCACTCTCCTATTTTACTTTTCTCCCCTCACGTTACATATTTTTCCCCTTGTTCGACTTTCCTGTCATTTATTTTTCCTCTCTTTCGTCCCTCCTTCCCTTCACTACTTCGCTTTTTTTTCAATTTTTTCCTCTTCCCTCTTTTATCACTTATATTTTTCCTTTCTTCTTTTGAGGGAAAGAGGAGTAGAAGGAACGGTTTTTTTTTTTCTACTTTGAATGTTTAAGGTATTTAATCTCTCTCTCTCTCTCTCTCTCTCTCTCTCTCTCTCTCTCTCTCTCTCACTAGTGTATTTCAACTAAAAAAACAACAACTTCTTTCTCTTTCCAAACACACACACACACACACACACACACACACACACACACACACACACACACACACACACACACACACACACACACACACACACACACACACACACACACATGAGCAGTCAGAAACACAAGGGAGATAATTTAATTCCTCGCCCATTAACAAGCAACGCGCCTCACCCTTAATACTTTGGGCACTCTAATGACCTTCTTAACTCAGGCTGGCGGGGATGCAAGCCATACATTTGGAGGAGGAGGAGGAGGAGGAGGAGGAGGAGGACGACAATAACGAGGCTAAGGAGGAGGAGGACCAAGGAAGACGAGGACGATATGGAAGAGGAGGAAGAGGAGGGGAAGAAGGAAGAGAAAACGGAGAAGGATCAGGTAATAGCATAATGTGAGACGATAAAAAAAAAGAAAAAAGAGGGAAGCTAATGAAAGCAAGAAACCGAAGGAAGAGGAGGAGGAGGAAGAGGAGGAAGAGGAAGAAGAGGAGGAGAAAGTAAACGAGAATGAGAAAAAGCAGGAGGAAATTAAGAAGACACCAAAAAAAGGAAAGAAAAACGAAAGAATGGGAATGAGAAACTAAGAAAATAAATAAAGAGAGGAAGAAGAAGAAGAAGAAGAAGAAGAAGAAGAAGAAGAAGAAGAAGAAGAAGAAGAAGAAGAAGAAGAAGAAGAAGAAGAAGAAGAAGAAGAAGAAGAAGAAGAAGAAGAAGAAGAAGAAGAAGAAGAAGAAGAAGAAGAAGAAGAACAAGAAGAAGAAGAAGAAGAAGAAGAAGAAGAAGAAGAAGAAGAAGAAGAAGAAGAAGAAGAAGAAGAAGAACAAGAACAAGAACAAGAACAAGAAGATGAAGAACAAGAACAAGAACAAGAACAAGAACAAGAACATGAAAAGGAAAAAGACGAAAATAAAAAATACCAACCAACCAATAAAACACCACAAAAAATATAACACGACGAAAAAAGTAAAAAAAAAAAAAAAAACAAGAAATGAAACGAACGAAGGCAAAAGCGAAAATATGAAAACGGAGGAGGTGGAAGCAAAGAGGCGTTCCTAGGGCGAGGTGGACTGGTGCTTGAAGAGGGCCATTGAGAGGGTGATGCATGGCGTTATGGCGGCGAGGGAGGCAGGCAGGCGGTCTAAAACGTGGAGGTCAGATGTGGTGATGGTGGAGTCTCGGGTGGTGAGCTTCAAGGGTGATAAATTGGGGGCGCAAAGGAAGGGTGGAGGAAGTGAAGGGAGAGGGGGAGTGAGTGGGTGATCGATGGAGGGCATGAACCTGTGGGTGTAAAACAGGAAGTCTCGAATTTGGCGAACTAGCGCGTGTGATTATAAGCTCGTATTCTGAAACACTTCTGCGCCTCACCTTCACTGTTTCAAAAGGCTTTATTTAGATTGACATGAGTTTTGAATCTGTTCTTATGGTTCTACAGGCAGAGTGACAAGATTTCTGAATAAGTGCCAATATGAAAGACGAGACTCAAGGCTTTCAGGTGATTTTGAGCCTTACTGTGTTTGTGTCTTGGTGTGGTTTTGCACTAAGGCTGATATGGTGACAGGTAAGTGTGGCGTGTTGCGGTTAATTACTAGATAAATGTTTGGAGGGAAAGGAATGTAGAAAGAAATGTTGCTACAATGACTGTGGCTCATGTATCAAAGACGAGGCTGATGTGGTGACGAGTTCTTGTGGCGGTAAATCATTTAACAGGGAAAGAAAATATAGGAATAAATGTCTCTACAATGAAAGGAGTATAGGAATAAATGTCTCTACAATGAATGACTCGTATTCCAAAGGCGAGGCTGACGTGGTGTGGAGGTAAAAGAAAGCAATAATAAAGATATTCACAAAAACACTAAAGGCAGAATTCTTAAAACACTTTGATGTTCTACAAGATAATTCACAAAATTCATAATAGTCTTCTCATAACATAGAAAAGAAAATGAACAAAACCAGTTGACTTCCACTTCTTCATACATTTTTTTCCCTAATTACCAATCACGGAGAAAACTGAGCTTAACCCTTTGACTACCAATTGCTGCACCTTTCCCTAATCACCAATCACTCTTGAAACACCTTCACTAGTTCTACAGCTACATCCAGTCTGTGAACTAAGAAATAAATTGAAATATGTAAGTTTTTCCATCACTGACTTTCTTGTCAATGGTTCTGATGACTTCACGCATTAATTATTCCGTGTTGCAGTGGAAGAACTTACTTTACATAGCACTAAATAAACCATAATAAGGCGTGACTGAGGTAAGCGTAGACCAGAAACTCAATGGAATGCCTTATGAACATGTGGCATGACCGAAATATGTGTGGAATGATCGAAACATACGTAAAATAAGTAGAAATATGTGATATGAGTAGAAAATGAGTGAAATGTGTCAAGAATATGTGAGGAAGGATTGTAATGAGGTGACGTTAAAGAAGGATAACAGTACAGCAGTTATACTTCACGACAGCACACAAGGGAATGACCGAAGTATGTGAGGAATGACCCAAACATGTGTGAAACGAGTAAAAAGAGTAGAATGTGCCAAGAATATGTGAGGAAGAAATATAATACTAAGGTGACATTAGAGAAGGAGAGTGTACAGCGGCTATCCTTCACCAGAACACATACAGAAATTACCCAAATATGTCTGGAATGACCGAAACGTTTAGAATGGGAGAAATATGTGTGGAATGAGTAGAAAATGTGTGAAGATGGAATGTAAAGAAGTGATGCTGGAGAAGGATAACCTACAGCGTCTCCTTCACGAGAGCACTCACGGGACCTGAAATCAGCACAGCCACATCCTATTTACCTCCTGAAGAAAAAGCGGTCAGAGGGATTAAATAGCTGAGCGGCGAGGGAAGAGAGAAGGACGTACTTACAGCGGTGGTCTGCTTTCCCTCACCTCTCCAGCAAGGACTTAAGTGTTGCCTTTGTTGATTCAAGGGTGAAGTAATTGCGTGAGTGGACCAGGTGGGTGAATGTATGTAGGTGTTGTATTGTATAAAGGAGGTAAGCTGTGTATTGATGGATTAATCGACTAAGCTCTCTTTTTCTTTATCTCTCTCTCTCTCTCTCTCTCTCTCTCTCTCTCTCTCTCTCTCTCTCTCTCTCTCTCTCTCTCTCTCTCTCTCTCTCTAACACGCAAGAAGGTAAAACAATAAATATAAAAGAAAGTTTACAGCGTCATAAAATCTAACGTTTCTTTATCCTTACAAGTAAAGCAATGAATATGTAGATGAAAACATGAATATATACATAGAACAATTAGATTAGATAGCAACAATAGACAAAATGTGTGAACTCAATAGTACACAAGAAAGAAAAGAAAAAAAATATGACAAGTAAATAAAAAAAAAACAAGAGAAAAAAAACAAAGTAAAAATTAAAATATGTCAGAAGTCTAGTGACGTCTGATGTCAAAAAGCACCTTTGAAGAAATGACAACACGTGTTTACCTTGCATTACCATCACACAGGTAAGAAACACACACACACACACACACACACACACACACACACACACACACACACACACACACAGAGAGAGAGAGAGAGAGAGAGAGAGAGAGAGAGAGAGAGAGAGAGAGAGAGAGAGAGAGAGAGAGAGAGAGAGAGAGAGAGAGAGAGAGAGAGAGAGAGAGAGAGAGAGAGAGAGAGAGAGAGAGAGAGAGAGAGAGAGACAAGCAAAAACAAAACTAAAAAAAATAAGAAAACAAATAACCTCTGGCTAATACAATTGACGATAAAACAAATGCAAAACACTGACATTCTTTCTGCTTACACAAAACAAGACAATCAAAACAAAACACTAAAAAAAAAAATACAAGAAGAAAAACAAGTTCTCTTTCTGTTGCAATTTATGATAAAATGGGAAAAAGAAATACAGTGTGGAAGTTCTATTTATTTAAGAGAGAGAGAGAGAGAGAGAGAGAGAGAGAGAGAGAGAGAGAGAGAGAGAGAGAGAGAGAGAGAGAGAGAGAGAGAGAGAGAGAGAGAGAGAGAGAGAGAGAGAGAGAG